>NW_026057577.1:62366237-62623677 GCF_023721935.1 Panthera uncia
TTATCTAATAGGGATAGGCTAATTCACTTCCAACTAATTTATTGACCTCTTACTATGTGCCCATCCATCCATCAATCCTCCATTTAATTTGGTTTTGAAAACTGCGTATTTATTAAAGGCATCCTATGTATTAGGGACTTTTCTAGGCAGTGGCAATACCAGGATAAACAAAGCAGAGAAGGTCTCAGGTCTCAAAGGGTTCATATGCTAGTGGGGAGAAAAACTGTAAACAAATACCTGAATAAACAAGAAAGTACTATGAAATGATAAGTAAAGAAAAAAAGATGGGTGAGGCAAGTGGAGGTGTGTTGGGTGATCAGAGATGGCCTTTCAAGAGGTGTCACTAAATCTGATCTCCGGGTGAGTGAGAAGCAGCTACTGTAGTAAGTTTGTTGCACTGGTTTCCTCAAGGAGCTTTTAGTCCAGTGGAAGAGACACACACAGAAATTAAAAACAACAACAAACACATTTTAATATGGTATCTGTGATAGTGGATGCACAGAATTCAATGGGACATAGGAAGAAGTAATCATAAACCACTTGGGGCTCATGGAAGGCTCTCAGGAAAAGAGTGGGAGCTAGCAGAGTGAAGAAGGAAAGAAGGGAAGACACAGAGACAGGAACAAGCTTGGTATGATTAGAGAAGCAGAGGCATTTCAGTACCACTAGACCAAGATGGATTGGGGTGGGGATGGTCAAGAGATGAAGTGTAGACAGACCAGAACTTGCTGAGAGAACTTGCTTGGATTTTTTGAAGGATTCTAACTATGGTCATATTTTCATTTAATACCAATCATTCCTGCTATACCGCAGAAGGTAGGTTTAAGAGGGGAAAAATTATGGCCGAATAGCAGGCTACTACAATTGTAGAAATGCAAAATGATGCAGATCTGAAAGAGGGATGAAGAAGAGGAAGGGTTCAAAGAATATTTAGAAGGTAAAGTTGGGCAGACCTAGTAATAATGAAATGTCCGGTGGAGGAAAGAAATGCAGTATGTTCAAAGATGCCAGACAGCATAGACAGTGTCCCCTTTAGTTGGGATTCCCATATTTCACAAATAACACTGTTGAATCCTATCTTTCCCTGAAAATTTTGTCAAATATTACTCTTGCTGTTGGATTTAACTTGGGAGGACCTTCTTTTGTCCCACCTGCTGCTGTCATGCAGACCCTACTGAGCTGCAGCCACATCAATCAGGCTGCAAGGACAGGATTGAAAAGTGAAAATCTGCCTCAGTGCTCAAGCCATACTCAGAACTACCTACCCCCAACTCATTCACATGTATTGTGTGCGTACATCTGTTGTCCCACAAAACAGTGAGCCCCTCTGCAAATAGGGATTATATCCCTCATGGCATCCAGCAGTAAACTTTGATCTTTTTTTTTTAAAAAAATTAAAGTTTATTTATTTATGAGATAGGGAGGGAGCACGAGTGGGGGAGGGGCAGAGAGAGGGCGTCCGATGATCTACACTGACAGCAGAGAGCCTAATGCAGGGCTGGAACTTAAGAAACGTGAGATCATGACCTGATCCGAAGTCAGACAATCAATCAACTGAGCCACCCACGCACCCAAGTAAGCCTTGATTTTATCAGACAATAAATATTTGCAGAGGGAGCTATTTTTTAAAAAATAAACATGAAAGATAAACTACAAAAATGACAGGTAATATTGTAACATTTTATTTGTGTAATTCATTTTTAAATTAAAAATTATTTTCACCTATTCTCTCAAGAGTACACAGATACAGAGGCCTCCTTTGGAAATTGTATGCTGAGGAAAGAAGAATACTTCTTTACTAATGAAAAACATGGACTGACAGTCAAGCAAACTACTTCTCTTTCAACCAGTTACCACACAACAGCTACCAAGTATTTCTAAAAATTGTCCACCGTTATCCCTAAGGTGGGCCTAGTGGCAATTTGATCAGTGGCAATTATGGTAGCAGAATACGGTAGTCTGTATTTGCTGGCTGCTAGATCTGCGTTTATGCATCTTCAGTATTGTGCTTACTTTTGTCAGGTTCAACAACAATCCTAAATTAATGAGTCCAAGCAACATCGATTACCAGAGGCTTTTAGACATCATTTACATGGTCAGTTAAAACAACTGCTTTCCCTGAATTGCCTGAGTGGCCTGCAAATGCCTTCTGACCTGAGCTGGACTGTTCAGACTAACTCTGCACCAGTGAGTAATGTCACCTGGCAGGTTGAGCAAGAACAGCTGGGCCAGCCAGGGCCAAGCCTCAGGTGCCCTCCCTAGGGCAACTTCCCTGCCTTCGACAAGTCGGTGTGAATAAAATGGTTTCAAAGTGAAGTCCTTCTCACTCTGCAAACTCATTCTCTGGAGTGTGGCAAAGAATGGTGTCTGCATTTTATTGATCTTGCAGCTGACAAGTAAGCAGTGCCTCAAGATGTCTCACATCTTGTTCCTGAGTGTGCTGATTAAGCCTTTCAAATAAGAGAGATGCACGGCTGAATCTGTAACAGGAATGCACTACTTTCATTTGCTCTATCTCAATATCCAGACGTCTTCAGAATGAAAAGGATTTCAAATTAAAGCCACGTTGGAAATAAATCTCCTTTAAACGTCTCTAGTCTTCTCTTTCTCTGAGCATCTCATCTTCTCATAGGAGTGAGTCCTCTGCTGTGCTTAGCATAGCACGATAATTGTGCTGAACACAAGCACTAGCGAATGGATTACTGATGATCTCCAAAACTGCAGAAACTAATGCTGATTCAAGCATTAACCTCCTTCTGTGCCCCCTGGACCACGGCCTTTCCTTTATTCCTAGCGTTTCTTTTATTTTAGAGATGTCTTAAGGTCAGGCTCTGAATTGGTGAGGGAGAGGTCAAGGCCACTATTCCTCACGCTGTGTGGCCTGGAGGTTAAAAGGAACCCTGAAGGGGGCGCCTGGGTGGCTCGGTCGGTTAAGCTTCTGACTTCGGCTCAGGTCATGATCTCACAGTCCGTGAGTTCGAGCCCCGCGTCGGGCTCTGTGCTGACAGCTCAGAGCCTGGAGCCTGTTTCAGATTCTGTGTCTCCCTCTCTCTCTGCCCCTCCCCTGTTCATGCTCTGTCTCTCTCTGTCTCAAAAATAAATAAACGTTAAAAAAAAAATTAAAAAAAAAAAAAAAGGAACCCTGAAGATTTTTTTCTTTTTTCTGGTGAGACTTGTCACCTAACCGCCCACACATTTGCTCTAATTTCTCTCAGGCTATCATTTTTCTGGTATTGGGGGTGGCATCCGAAGGCAAGAAAGGGAATGAAGACAGGAAGTATAAGAAAGGTTGCTCTCAGGGATGGGGCTTGGATGCACTGGTTTGGATGTAGGAGACAGTGACAGGTGGCAAAGGAGCTCCCTGGACACAGTGTGGAAATGTGCGTATGCACAACATAGCCTTCCCTCCACTTGGTCATTCACAAATTCCCATGAGCACCCTCTCCCTGACCTCGAGTGTCAGCTTCTGGTCACAGCACTGGAAGTAATCACCTTAAAATAACTTAGAATGGAGATCCCATTTGGTGATGTTTGTTTCTCTCCACACCTAAATATCGCTTCTTTGTATCAGGGCATAAATTTCACATGTGACCATAGTAACACTGATTAGAAGAACTAGTAATTACAAAGTCATAAAAACAGTTCTCAAGAATTAGTTATGCTTATTTGGATGGCACATAAATGTATGTGCACGTTAGAGAAAAGTTCATTTTGTTGCGTTGCAGTCTTGAAGATGATTCTGTGATATGTGGCCACTAAAAAATTTTCCGATTCTATAGAAACTGTATTCTATTATTTTCCACGTTGGAAAGCTCAGAGGTTTCCAGGTTAAATGATAAGCAACAACTATTTGTGCACATTTTTTTTTCTCTTAGATAATATACTTTGTAAAGGTAGAAACCATGCTTTTTGCATTATTTATGTTTCCAAAGCACTTAGCACAGTGCCATACAAATTGCCAGCTCTCTGTCATCATGGGTTAAAGTAAATTAAAACAAATCATTGCTTTTTGGAATTGCTTCTCTTCTTCCTTGAAATTGAATTAATTCTCTGAATGTAGATATTATCACTCTGAAGATTCAACATACTGGGTGTGTGTTAAAATCCGAAAGGCTTTCTTGGTATGCTGGGATAACTTGAAAATATATAAGAATCAGCTTTTGCAAGTAGGGGAAAGATCATGTTTGAAATAAAAGCCAGCATTCGTAAGGTTACAGATTCAATTATCAGCCATCTTGCTATTTTCTTGTAAAATATGGTTATGCTTTTCTTCATGCTGTGTTATCTCAAGTCAATTATGATATATTATCAGCTTAAATTAATTGTTTTGAATTGAGGAAAAATTAAAACCATGAATAAACTAAATTATAATAGGAAAGTCAGTTTTTTTAGAATATTGATGCAGAATGATGATGTTGTTTAAATAGCAGGGCCTATGGGCTTTAATACTCAAAGGTCAAAATTTGTATTGAGATGGTTCACAAAAGTCAACAAAATCTAGTAAGATTACCATCCTACTACAGTAAACAATGTTGCTATAGCAAGTAGAAGAATGTGTTTTAGTTTGCTTAAGAAGCATTCTTTCAAATGAGAAAAACATATGGGCTTTTGAAGTGCTGAATGCACTTTTGCAGCCAGGCAAGATTTCAGTAACTTGTTCTTAGGCTTCCACTTAAACTGAACAATCCATCTTCTACCAACTACGAAGATAACAACATGGTTTGATGAAACATTTGTCTGTATAGTCAAAAGCCTGCAATTCAAAAACCTGCAGATGTATACCTATTCTTGCCTTCTGACAAAACATACATCTGCACAAGAAAGAGCTAAAAAGGGGTATAAATGCCAAGGTAAAATGCTAAAGGTAGGATTCTGTTGCTTCAAGAAACTTGAGTTGAATACCAATTGTAAATACTCAAACACTGCTATGCAGAGGGCATATTCCCATGCTTTTAAGTTATTTACATCTTTTATGATTTTGTTGGTGAATGCATATCAGGATAAATACCACAGGGCACTGCCTCAGATGTATTGTTATAAAGCAATATTGTTGGCATGCCAACCACTGATTTTTATTTGACTGATAAATCATAGTCCCAAATCCAATGATCAGCTATCTAGCCATTTTTTCCTATGCCATGCGGTTGTGTTTTTCTTCACACTGGATGCTATCTCAGGTCAAATATGAAGCCTTAGTGTTGCAGAGGTCAAAAGAAATCCACGGGTTTAAAAGGGAAGCCACTGCAGATGGCAAGATATGTCATAATGAGCCCCCTCTAATGCTAGAACACTTTGGAAATAGGCAGAACAAAGGATAGAGAGCACAGAGAAGCTAGAAAGTGTGTAGTAGGTGATTTGTTTATTTGAATCCTAGAGACTTCTACATTATGTATTCACTCCTAAACGTATGAAGAAATGTTTCTCATATAGAAAATAGATAATACCCACATAGTCAGAGAAGTATGGGAGTTGTAGAAGGGAACTAAAAATTCCAGTATAGAGCTAAGACAGAAGATGAATTCTTGATATATGCATTTCCTAACTAAACATTCCTAGAGGATAAAGAAACACAAAGGCTTTGCATATAGTATTTGCAATTGCTTCCGTGGTTCTGTAAGGGAAAAGTCAACATAGAATTTTAAACAGAGCAAATGTAAAGCTATTAAAACAAAGGATGCTTTATGAATTTTATAGAAAGAATATTCTAGGAGAATTTAACAATTTTATGACAAACCTGTAAAAACTAAGCCAGCTTTTCATACATTATCTCTTATTCAATAGAGATTCATACTAGTTCTGTTTTATAATGTAATGAATATGGGCCAGCCTATTAAAATAGAAAATTTAATATTTGCTTCTTTTCAACTTTATTATATGTAACAATAAAGTAGACCCTGATATTATGCATTGTCCAGGTTAAATGCTCATTTTTTGCTGGAAATGTTTGTAGAAAAAATAACTTCTAAACTTTGTATCTGAGCTACCTAATAATGCATATGTACATTTCAAAGAAGCAGAGGTATTTAAAAATCTTAAATCTGGATTTAAAACTTCAGCTACTGAAATGAGCACAGAATATTAGCTGTGTTTAACAAAATACCCATTATTGGATAAATTGCTATTTTCTGATATATACCAATAGGATACATTACTGTTATGTAGTTCAAGCTAATGATTAAGTAAATAAATATGCTCCTATAAACTTATATTAAAATGTATGACAAATATAAAGTTTTAAACTACAAATAATCCTGTGACTGCTCATTAGGAAGTTGTAATTTTGAAAAAAAATAGTAAAAACTAGAGTTTCATGCTTTTTGTTAAGCTTTTAATTAAAAGACAATTTACTGTTTCTCTAATTTTGAAATTATTTAAAAGACTATGTTTTTTAGAAGCTTCCACCTTATTGTATTGGATATCTCACCACCATAGTATAAATATTTATAGGATTAGCTAGGGATCAGGTAAGGGCCATCAAATCACACACATAAAATAATGCAAAGTAATTAACCCAAAAGAGGGATGGAAGAATTACCATCATTTCTAAAAAGCCACTACAAATAAAGAAAACAGTGACTTGTTTTTCTGAGGAATCCCTCCTATGCTTCAAAAAACAGTAAAAGCAGTTATTTTATAATTTAAAGGTCTTCAGGATACAGCAGTATATAACTACTATTTTTAATATACAGAATGATAAATTGTATAAAAATAGAATCATATATATATATATATATATATGATTTTGTTATAAAGCAAATATATATATATATATATATGATTTTGTTATAAAGCAAATATATATATATATATATATATATATATATAACTTTACATTAGTAAGAAAATGTTTCATTAACTGAACAGTATTCTTCAATTACCCAAATTCTCTTTAACTACAGAAAAGATAAATGACTATGTGAACTATAAATTGCTCAGGCAGGGGGTTATGGTAATACATATATTTGGTGCCTTCATACTTTCAAAAGTTATCTGCTCAGCTAAACTAAAACTGTAAAAATTGAAAAGGAAATAGAAACACTTGTTTTGTATTAATAGATTTAAAGGTGTACAATTTCATAAGATCATGCATTTTACAAATGTAAGTAATTTGCTTGGGAAATAATCAAGGTAAAAAGTAAGTGTAATACACTGCTGACTCGTGATGTACATGAAGTGACTTATTAAGTCTTGGAAAAATGTTCAATTATAGCAGTTCATCAAGACAGCTCTTCATGGCACTTTTGGTTAAGGGTATGAAAGAAAATGTAGTTCCTGATATCTGTATTTTCAACAAATCTGAGTGATACCAATATACAGCAAAGTATGGAAACTGTGAGTTAATTGTACTACAAGGGGAAAAACACCACCCACCTTAGGTTTGTTCCATAAATTGGAAACAATATAGGGTAAGCACATAGTAAATTATATGGCAATCAATATGCCCTTAGTGAATGGTAGTTCTTACGTTGTTGTTATTGTTGTTTTACTGTTATAAAGCAAAAGTGAGAGTTAAAAGTCATGGAAGGGGGGAGTTGACTTTCACTGTGACTATTTGGAGACCCGAGGTTTCAACATCTGTTGCTGGTACAGCCAGGTTTTACATGCATTTACTTCTTATATGAGAAATAAGAGTAGAACATCTACTCCCATTTCCCATGCAAACGTCCTCTAATAAAAATTAAAATACATACAGGAGCACAATTATTAATCATGGGCAGTTACTGAAAATGATTCAAAATGCTATGTCACTTGGCATCTCCTTAATATCATATTCATCATCAGATATTTCTGTCGTCAAGGCATTCAAATTGTCAGATAAATCTCTGCCTGGGGGAAATATAAACTATAGCTTCTTGTAAAGAATGAAAACTAAGTGATTCCCCACAGTATATTGCCAGACTTGCTGGAAATAAAAATAACTAATTAAATAATCTCTTTTTAAAATAGGTCTGTGTCTGGCAGGCACTTTTATTCATTGTGGTACAAAATGGGGATCTCCTATGGAAAAATCTCATATTAACAGTTTGATAAACCAGATTACAACTCCGAAAGGCGCCTTTATAATCAAGTTTCTTGCCCAATCTAATATCCAAGTAATCCTATCTTTAAGCTAGATGGAGATGGAGTTTTAGCTGGTGGCAATTTTGTTTCAGTAATCAAAGATATTTCATTTCCTTGAGTCCGTAACTGACAGTAAAGTAACAAACAATTTCCCCCCAAATTGAGTACTACCTGGTTCTCATATCTTCAGCATAAGCTCTTCTGTTTCATTATGACTTATTTTTCTAAACAATGTGAAAAGAAAGTTAATATTCACTGTTTCGGATTTCCAAGGACATAAAGGGGATGTATTAAAACAAAACAAAACAAAACAGCTCATTAAATGCCCTTAGGACCCAGCTAAATCTTTTCATGATCTGATTTTGAGATATAAGAAAACCACACATGAATACTGGTTTCTTATGAAGTGTCATATAAAAAAGTAAAATGAAGAGACAGTTTCAGAAAAAAGAAAAGAAATGTATGATAAATTCAGGAAATGTACATCTTGGCACAGGGGTTGTCAAAAGCACATGATAAAATACTTCAGATGATGCAATAAAACATTCTGGCTTATTTGTTCCATATAAAGAAGTGCAGCTTACATTTTGGTACAGAAGTCGGCAGGGCAGCAAATATACACTTAAAATCCCTGAATGAGTGATTATTTCTTCTTTTGCAGTTTCCTTTTCCTCAAGCCATCAACCTCAGTAATGCCTAATTCTAAGCTCACCACTGGTTGAAAGGGAATAGAAAGAAGCTTGATAAAATACTTCTTTAAATATCTTATCTTTATTACAATGGCTGTTAATGTAACACTGGAGCTCAGGGTTCTTTTTTTTACTCTCTCAGATCACCCAGATGTCAATGCATGGAATCATCTAAGAAACACTATGTTTTTCTTTCTCATTCCTAATTACTTATTCATGACTAGAAATTCCACTTTCAGGGATAAGTAGTATTAAAAATTCTTGACTCTTTTCTCTATTGTTTTTTTCTTGGAGATAGCCAAATGCCCTCTTGAATAGAACAGGGAAATTTTTTTCCTACTGAAGATAAATCAGTAGAATTACAAAACAAAGATAATTTGGCCACATGAAACTAGAGGGTAAGTTATTTACATATGGTCCTTTGTCATAGAGAAATGTCACAAATGTGATCTTTTTGAAGTTTGATTTCATACTCTGAAAGATGTTAAGGGTTAAATCGAGTAAGCACTAAGTTAAAAATATATAAACATATATTAATAAAAATTATATTAGAAGAATAATGTTAATAACAAATAACTGTATTCCTAAGGGTTCTGAATTTAATTAATTTATTTTTAAAGTTTATTCATTTTTAAAGTTTATTCATTTATTTATTTATTGAGAGAGAACACAAGACGGGTAAGGGCAGCAAGAGATGTAGAAAGAGAATCCCAAGCAGGCTCCACACCATCAGCGCAGAGCCTGGCATGAGACTCCATCCCATAACCATGAGATCATGACCTGAGCTGAAATCAAGAGTCAGATGCTTAACTGACTGAGCCACCAAGGCACCCCATTAAAAGGTCTGAATTTTAGTAGAAAGATTGCCACTGAGTCTTCATTCAGCATGTACCAACAAGTGACAGAGAAAGCGGAGATAAGACTAGAGTCTCATGAGTATATCAAACTGCCTTAATAACGTAGAACGACATTGTGCTAGAGTCTAAAGTACACATTCGATTAGAAAGGTGGCATTACCCTAGTCATTACACTCTCTATGTGCACTGAGCAGCGCTTGGGAGTATGGGTCTAATCCTCCAACTTTCTTGCTTCATTATTGCCTGTCTTAATGGTTGCAAAAAGTGAGAACTTAAAACACGGGCAGGTTGTTTCAGAAATTTCTGTCTGGAAAATGCTTCAAAACAACACAATAAACACAGACACACACACACACACACACACACACACACACCTTTATATGTTATTTATTTTGAGAAAGAGAGAGAGAGTGAGCAGGGGAGGGGCAGAGAGAGAGAGAGAGAGAGAGAGAGAGGGAGGATCCCAGGAGAGAGAATCTCTATGCTGACAGCATAGAGCCTGACACAGGGCTCAAACTCATGAACCATGAGGCCATAACGTGAGCTGAAACCAAGAAGTTGGAGGCTTAACTGACTGAGCCACCCAACACCCTCACAAATTGATATTTTAAAATCAAACTGTAAATAGGTGTTTAAATGTTATTTATTATATTAGCTATTAAATCCTGTGGCTAATTTCATTGCTTAAGTAATTCTCATATTTGTCTTTTCTCATTCAGTGTATTGCCATAGCTAAGGATCTCACTGTCTATACACCTGCCTTCTACTTGACTGAGGCTCCCTCTTTGATCCTACACATTGAATTCCAAATAAACTTTCTGAAAATCTGATCATTTCACTCTTCTGATTACATTTTCTTTCAGTGGATCCATGTTGCTCAAAAAAATAAAGGCCATCCTCCTGGCTGCTTAAAATTTATCTTAGATGAAATTTTACTTAGATGGAGCCATATGAAATATTTTTGCAGCTCATGTCCCTGTCATTTTCTTCCCTGTCCTACTTTTTCCACAAGTTGAATTAACTGTACCAATTCTGGGTTCCAAAAAGACTGTAAGCACACCTACATCACAGATAGAACTTAGCATTTAATTATACTTCATCACATATTTATGAATTTATTAATATTTCTTCCACATTAGATTGGAAATTCTTCCAAGGTTGGACAAGGGTTATTAGGTCCCGTCTGTTGGACTATATATTCCCTGAACCTTCCACAGTGCCTGCTAGTAAAAGGGGCTCCTAATATATATTTGGTTAATTCATCTGAGGTTCATGAACTGAGTCTCCCTCTGTAGAGTGATTCCCTATCCAGCAATGCAAACTCTTGCTGCATTTTACTCATTACTACTTCAAGCTCATTACTTGTTTTCCACTTCCAATAGTCTTCTAACAACTAAGAGAAGTAATATTTAAACATCGCAATTCCCTCTAGATGAACATTTCATTCTTTTCTGCTCCCCTTCCAAAGGTAGAGATTTTTTTTTCTCTCACAGACACTACTGAAGAATAAAAACGAAACACATATATATTATAAAGAAAAATATGTCAGACATTGCGGTCTTGAAAATAACCCAATGAATAGTAACTTCATTCCCAATTTTAACTGAGGCAACTGAGGCTCAGAAAGGTTAAGTAACTTCCTTAAAGTCACAGAGTGAGGATTTGGCCTCACATGTATCTATTGCCAAAGGTTCACAATAAACATTGTGATACGATGTGCTGGGACATTCTGTTTGCTGCACATGCCTTAAGCAGCTTAGGGAAGTGATGAAAAATGGTGAGCGGGTCACTTGGCCATCACGTTTATAGAGATATGTAGTAGTGACCTAACTCACTCTGTGTTCTTCATTGTTGTTTCTGTCATGACTTGTGGACTGAAGGTTCAACACAGACTGTTATTCATTCAACATTTAACAAATGTATGTTGAGTTCTGTGCAAGGCAGAGGCATAATATTTCCTGCTTTAGTCTTTTAAGGTTCAAAGTGATTCTACAACTAAGAACAGCATAGTAGAAACTAATTTAAAGTTAGCATCATTTTATAACTTTATCCACAGGGAAGGACTAGGGCAAAATGCCTACCTCAAGGACTTCTAGAGCTTTATTTTTCCTCTCTCTCTCTCACTATTTGTTTTATTGCCACAATTTAAGAACTGTTTTTATATTTTCACTTATAAGAAAGCCAATTACAGCATAGGACATTCTTCTCCACTAAACAAATGCCTCAGGATAAACTGTGGAAGCAACTGTTTTCAATGCTGACATCTTCAAACATGAAATTAGCATCTGGGTGAGTATCATAACATTAGTCTAACTTAGAATACAAAGGTAAATGTTTATGTATAATTCCCAAAATGCCTATCATTACTTTATCAAGAACTTTGTGTCTTAACCCAGCATTATTTCTGTGGTTGATGTTAACTACTGTTTCCAATAGCTTAGTATTTTTGGTTCACAATAATCCTTAGAATAAATAAGCAAACACCGGATAAACATTCATAGGCACACAAAGTTGGATTTCCCCAGTACATTTCTCCTTTCTATCATATTCACTTTAATGTGGGTCCAAGACTCATTATCTGGGCTAACAAATTAAAAAGTAAACATGAGGAAAATAAATCAATCGATTATATTTATCCCACATGCCTTGCAACCATTCTAAAATTCGGTTTTAATTCCTGTCTCTAGTCAGCATGACTAATTAATAACACTCATTATTAACTGAAACATGATTTTTGCAGGTTTTAACTTTTATCAATACCTTCTGATTAAGATGGCATGCTGAAAATAAATTTCATTTCAACCAGTCATAAAAGCAGCCTTGTAGACAATTTACTTGGCTAGTCAGTTCCTGGAATTTCAAAAACTATACATTTGATTGTTTTCTTGGGAGCAGAGGAGCTGTGACTATGATTCAAAATAGTCACTTCTTTTTTCTTGCATGGTGTTGAAAAGTGTAAGACCGATCCTAGAAAATTTTCTAATATTTTTCTTTTTTAAAATGCAGTTAAAATTTGGATTAAATGTATCTAGTGGTCTGTTCATTATATTTAGATAAGTGATAATCTGCTTCCCATTTTTGTTGTTGTTGCTAATCAAAACAGACGAAGGCATCTACGTCTCTCTTCCTCAAATTCTTTTTTTTTCTTTTTTTAATGTTTATTTATTATTGAGAGACAGAGAGACAGAGCATAAGCATGGAAGGGGCAGAGAGAGGAGGAGACACAGAACCCGAAGCAGGCTCCAGGCCCTGAGCTGTCAGCACAGAGTCGGATGCAGGGCTGGAACTCACCAAGTGTGATATTATGACCTGAGCCGAAGTCAGATGCTTAACTGACTGAGCCACCCAGGCGCCCCTCTCTCCCTCAAATTCTTATTAAAAACTCAAAGAAATCTTCGCCACTCAACTGCTCTGGTTTGTCAAATGCCAAATTTATCCATACAGGTATTTCAGGAATGAGGAAAGGAAATATATTGAAGAAACCATAACTCTTCTTGAAAGACTTTAGATTTGAAAAGGGATTTTGCCAACTACACACGTGGAAGACACACTCCAGAAAGGATACAGTAACAATAAGTAAATACTTTATGTGCAGCCATTGGTATTGTGCTGCCTGTAGTGGATTTAAATGGACTCTATTTCAGAAGGACAAGAAATTAAAATGTTAAATTTATTTATATTTTCCGAGTGTTTTTTCTACCTATCTATCTATCTATCTATCTGTCTATATTACTTTTCTAATCAGAAATAATGTCTAAGAAACACTGAAGTGTCATTCAAGACAAGGGAAATGTCAACGGTTTTCCAAGTGGACTATAGGGATGGTGGTATCACCTGTTGCTAAGTGGCATAGAGATGCTCACTAAAACAACTTGATAGATACGAGTATTTTCTAATTAAGGTAGAGAGAGAGCGTGTGTGTGTGTGTGTGTGCGTGCGAGAGAGAGAGAGAGAGAGAGAGAGAGAAAGGGAGAAAGGGAGAGAGAAATGCTGTATAATGATTTTATTAATTTTAAATAATTCTAAACACATCTGCACATTTGGGTAGGGTATCAGGGGCAGATATATTGACTTCTTCACATATGGCTTTAACATAAATGATGGTAAAGTTCTACTCACCATGGGAAAAACATTTGGACAATCTAAATCCATGCATCACTTGCTTTAGTATTGATCCATATTTGTATTCTCTGGATGTAAAAATCATTAGTTGGATGTCTTAGCTTAGATATGAATGCCTGCTAACAGTAAATTTTTTGAATGTTCATGCTCCCCAAATTTCTACGGTACTGTTAATATAACAGATTTCAGTGACACAAAAATCCCATTATTGTTTACCATTGTGTACCATTATCTTAGGTACCACTAACATACCAACGATTTTAAGATGTATCCCAATTTCAGAGATGTTAATATGTTTAAACAAAATGGCATGCATGTTAAAATTGAGGAAGTCTCCGTGATTTCTGTTTATCTTTCTTTGAAAGGTGATCTTTTCAGTTTTTTTCTATAAACAACTCCTTATTCCTATATTCCTGATCTTACCAAATGAACTACAATTAGGCAGTCCTACAATTGGTACAGTGAAGCCAGAACCACAAAATTACTTCTTCCGGGTCATATCAGATACAAAAACCTACAGACTTCATATAAGACTGGGAAAATGAAATTTTTTCTTGTTACTGCTTTATCAATTTAATTGGGTATGGATTATTGGGAATTTTATATGTTATATGAATTTTATATGAATTTAATAACTTCACACTAGCAAGGCCATTACCCTTAGTACATGAAAAAAATGTTTTACTTTTTACAATTAGAACAAACACCAGAAGAATGCTGTTAATAGCTCTGTGGGGACTTCTAAAGTGCTCTGTATAATGAATGAACTCACCTAAGCTCCTATGATAAAATCCACCTGACTACTCAAAAGGTTAAATGTGTATAAAAAGCTGGTATTTTGCTATGCAAGGAAGAGTTAAGATATACTAAATGAATTGCTTTTCTTCTCAGGTACAATTATAAGCTGATTACTTTTTGGTGCTATAGGTAACCTTTTCATGTACAATCCATTGCACTCTTTATTATTCATTTTAAAAAAAAGCTACCTCAAGTAAAAAATATTGTTATAATTGAGGAATACTAGATAAGGTGAAATTCATCATTTAAGCAAAGAAGAAAACAGTAAAAACATAGGGAAAAGCAAAAATGCAATGAGAGGCTTTGTGACCTGGAAACAGAAATAAAGAGAGAATGAAAAAGCAAGCCAGAAGCCCAAGGAATCAACAAACCTTCTTTACAGTTTGGGTTCACACATGATCCTGAATATAGAGCTGTTAATAAGGCAAATTTAATTGGTCTATTTTTTTTCTGTAATCAAAAAGCCAGAGAAAAGTATATCAGAGCAATAATTTAAAATCCTAATATCAATGGTTGTATTATAGATTTTGATGGTATTCTCAGCACCTACCATAATGCTATTGCCACAGGCATACTGTAAAAAAAAAAAATCTAGGTTATTAGATGACCAGACAGTTTCACTGTTTTATTCCAGTCTAGCACTCAGAGACCTGTGCAAACTTATCCTCCTTAAAGAAAGAAGATCAAGTAAACATTAGAATTGTAGGAGACTAGAAAGTGTATACTGCTTAAAATAAATCTAGGTACAAATATATTCTGACATAACTAAATTCAAAGGTAGTCTTAATTATGTTTAGTGACAATACCTTAATGCTTTGAAACTGATGTTTCACACTAGTGAAAATATCACTAAGCTAACGGACTGACATTCTTTTTTTTTTTTTTTTAAGGTAATGAGTATTTCCCATTTACTCTGTATTTGATGCTATGATTCACATGGCTAGCCCTTTTTGGTTAACTTATACACCAGAGTGGCCTTCTTCTAAAGCAACTACGTATATGATATTGACAAATAATATTGACGTATATGATATGCAACTAAACTGTTACATACATAATAGCTGATTTTAAGAAAATTGAAAAGTCCCTGGTAAAAGAGAGACTGGATATGCTCAACTTCAGACAGTAGCTCCTGGAGGGATGTTCTTTAGTTTCTTTCTGTTTCCTTGTCTTGTAACTACAGTGCAGTGTCCATAGGTAACATATCACAGAGTTACAAACTTTCCAAATCTTCACTGCTGATGAGAAGTGAGAATGTGTTCAATAAAAAGTCAACACTACCGTATACTAACAATACAATAACAAAAAGAGAAACTAAGGAAATAGTTCCATTTACAATTGCACCAAAAATAATCAAATACCTAGGAATAAGCTTAACTACATTGGTGAAAGATCTGTACACAAAGAAATGAAAAGCTATGTTCATAGATTGAAAGAACCAGTACTGGTAAAATGTCCATACTACTACCCAAAGCAATCTACGGATTAAATGGAATCCCTGTCAAAATACCAACAATTTGCACGGAACCACAAATGACTCTGAACAGCTGTTGAAAAGAACAAAGCTGAAGGTATCACAGTCCCAGATTTCAAGTCACACCACAAAGCTATAGTAATGAAAACAATATGGTACCGACACATAGATCAATGGAACAGAATAGAGTCCAGAAATAAACCCACTCTCGTATGGTCAATTAATCTGCTGCAAAGGAGAGAAGAACATACAATGAGGAAAAAGACAGCCTTTTCAACAAATGGTGTTGGGAAAACTGGACAGCCAAATGCAAAAGAATGAAACTGGACCACTTTCTTTCACCGTACACAAATATAAACTCAAGAGACTCACTCAAGATCTAAATATAAGACCTGAAGCCACTCCTCTAAGAAATTCCTCTAAGCCATTCCTCTAAATTTCCTCTAAGAAAACACAGGCAGCAATTTCTTTGACATCAGCCAAGGAGACATTTTTCTAGATGTGTCTCCTCTGATAAGGTAAACAACAGTAAAATTAAACTACTGGAACCACACCAAAATAAAAAGCTTCTGCAGAATGAAGGAAACTATCAACAAAATGACAAGGCAACCTACTGAATGGGAAAAGATATTTGCAAATGATATGTTCAATAATATATAAAGAATTTACACAACTCAACACCAAACAAACAAAATAATACAATAAAAAATGGTCAGAGGATCTGAATAGACAGCTTTCCAAAGAAGACATACAGAGGATCTGAATAGACAGTTTTCCAAAGAAAACATACAGATGGCCAAAAACACATGAAAAGATGCCTGACAACATCAGAAAAATACAAATTAAAACCACAATGAATATCACTTTACACCTGTCAGAACGGCTAAAATAAAAAAGACAAGAAGTAACAAATGTTGGTGAGGATGTGGAGAAAAAGGAACCATCGTGTGATGTTGGGATGCAAACTGGTGTAGCTGCTGTGGAAAACAGTAAGGATGTTTCCCCAAAAAATCAAAATTATAATTATAAATATATATATATATATATATATATATATATATATATGTGTGTGTGTGTGTGTGTGTGTGTGTGTATACATTCCAGTAACTTCACTACTGGGTGTTTACCCAAAGAAAATGAAAACACTAATCTGAAAAGATATATGCACCTGTTTATTGCATCATTATTTACAATAGCCAAGATATGGAAGCAACCTAAGTGTCCACTGAGAGTTCACTGAGAGATGAATGGAAAAAGTAGGTGTGTGGCACACAGACACACACACACACACACACACACACACACAGGAATATTACTCAGACACAAAAAGAATGAGATCTTGCCATTTGTAACAACATGGATGGACCTAGAAGGTATAATGCTAAGTGAAATAAGTCAGTCAGAGAAAGGCAAATGCCATATGATTTTATTTCTATGGGGAATTTAAGAAACAAAATAAATGGACAAAGTAAAAAAGAGACACAAAGTACAGACAGATACAGAGAACAAACTGGTGGTTGCTAAGGAGGGAGGTGAAATAGGTAAAGAGGATTAAGCATGCACTTATCCTGATGAGCATTGAGCAATGTATAGAATTGTTTAAATATACTCGAATAAAAAAGGACATCTGATTAACATTAGGGCAGAAAATTTACTAGCTGAATTTCATAAAAACATTTGCATATTACATTGAACACTAAGTACGATAACTCTGGGAGTGCAGGTATAGGCTTATCTTCCACTGGATCTACTTAGTTTAGTGATGTTTTGTTCCCAGATTTCACCAGTGAAATCTAGTATTGACATGATTTGTAAATTGCTTTTCTCCATGTTAAACTCAGGATTAAAAATAATGAAGCACATCTTATGACACTGCTTTTTCTAAAATACTGTTATTATAACACATTATGAGAGCAAAATAGGATGTTTGTGTCATTTAAAATGGTATATAGTAAGACAAGATGTAAATGTAAAAGTGCTATTTATTCATCTTTGTTTATTCTTTAAAACAGTATTTTTGTGTATATGTTGTAATGCACACATTAACACTTAAATTGTATGTGAATCTGCTTTATAAAAAAGTAAACTTATTTTGAGATGTAAAAAAAAATAGTGCTAACAAAACCTCAACAAATGCAATGAAAAATAGGATCATGTTCTGCTATTTTTCTTACACATGGAAGTAGAGATCAAAACTCAGTAGAAAGGTCAGGAATGGACATTCAGTGAAAATAGCTCCTTAATAGCTTTTATTTCAAAAAGCTTCATCTTTAACATACAAGACGAAAAAAGTATATCTTTTGAAACCAATAAGCCATTAGCTCAGGTTTCTGAACATTTTTTATATTCCGGACCCTTTTATTAGTCTGTTGAAGACTAGAAGCTCTTTTCAGAGTAATTCTGTTTAGTGTATAAAATGAAATACACAGAAACATAGTGTTATTATCAAAATATTTAAAAAATGGGTGATACATTAATATTATGTGCTTATCTATTAACACATTAAATAAGAGAGTTAGTGGTAGATCTACTGTAGTTTCATATTGGTAAAGATATAAATTTTTTTTTGGTTATGTGCAACAAGGACAATGTGGTATATAATTATCTGATTTCTATTAGTCGCAAAGACATTGGTGCTGTTAATATTATGATCTGCTGTTTGCCTGCATTTGTAATTTATGGAGATTCTACATTTCAGGTAGCCCTTTTGGTTTTCTTATCAAAGGATACAGACACCCTGAACTCCATCCATCCATCCTTTCATGGTCCTGTACCCTTGGTTAAAAACTCCATGAAGTGCCTCAAAAGGTGGGACTGAGAACATCCTTATATTAATCTCTGTTGGAGCGTGTTCACGTTCTGTTAAACTGAAAACTATTCACAAAAGGAGAATCCACGAATAATTCTAATGGGAAAGGAAATGGCATTATTAAGTTACTGCCGAGGGGATGTGAAGCAATATTTATATACCAAGTAGTCACTTTATGGATGTTTAAAAAATTGTGTGCCTGCCTGAGTGTACCAGAGAAAATATAAAGTGAATTTTATATTGAACAAACCACCATGGATATCCTTGGGTTTCTTGGAGCTAAGAGCTGCAGTTCAATTTCTTGGCATTTTGTAGTTGGATAATAGTGCTGAGTATTTATAGGCTTCCTTATATAACTATAGTTCTATCCATTTTTCTTGTCAGAAGAGTTTATTTTCTGTCCCTGCTCCTGTTTTCCTTGAATTTTAGTATTGGATTTACGGACTTTGCTCTGGCTCTACTTCTTTTTATAGAACCATATTCCTCAAGTTCAATTTATTTTTAAGTTGGATACTTTATGTGTCCATTCCCTTTAGAGCTTTAAAAAGAATGTGTATTATTGACCAGATAAAGCTATTAAGGTAACTATTATGAAATTTATTTTTGGGTCCTCGGCCACCTTAATGGCTCTTTGGGGTCTAAGATATGCTCAGAGTAAAGTGCACCATAACCTGGGAGGAGCGTCTGTGGCTCTTATTTCTCATTCAACACCTGCTCAATCTGGAATAGGTTCAATCTGGCATTCTTTTTCTACCACCCACTGTAATTATTTAAGGGCCATTAATGGCTTGAGACTCCAAATTAAAAAGTCTTTTCTTAAGTACCCATTACCCTGACCAGCTCCTATTTTGGAAACATTCTTTTCCTTGCTCTCTCCATGTTTTTCTTTTCTTCCTACTTTTCTGATTATGCTTTTATTTCATTTTTTTTGGTACCTTTGCAGATAGGATTTCTTTACCTGACTTAAATTCTATCTTTAGCAATCTTATACTTTTATACACTTTGACTCCCTCCTTCAGCAATCCCCGTTCAGTCTTACGACTTCACCATTTTCATGTGATCCCTGAATCTGAATCTTAATTACCAATGCTTCCCTGAGCTATCATCTACCTGCATTTTAATAACCAGCTTACCAAGATGTGTCAATTGTATCTACAATTCAGTATGCCTTCTGAAGGAAAGAGATCTGTTGTGCCTCTTTCAGTTTAAGGAGATTTCTTTGAAGATGAAATTGGAAACATATATGTGGCTCTTTGTCTTACATACTGCTGGAAGCCATCGCTTTCAAGTCTATGATTTGGTGGAAAACTGTGGCTGGGGTCGTGCCAGTTGTTGGCATCACTGCTCAACTTAGCTCCATTCTTTCTAGTAAAATCATTATTGTAATTATTTGAAACCCTTGGGATTTCAAGAAATCATGGAAAATTGTACATTTTGGCAAAATATCAAAATTCATATATGTTATTTCCTTTCTCCTACTTAAGAAAAGCACTACTTTTCTTTTTTTAGAGTTTGAGAAACAGAGAGAGAGAGAGAGAGAGACAGAGAGAGAGAGACAGAGAGAGACAGAGAGAGTGCGAGCAGGGGTCAGAGGAGAGAGAAAGAGAGAATCCCAAGCAGGTTCTGCACTGTTAGTGCAGAGCCCAATGCGGGGCTTAATCCCATGAGCTGTGAGATCATGACCTTAGCCGAAATCAAGAGTTGGATGCTTAACCAACCAAGCCACCCAAGTGCCCCAAAAGCATTTATTTCTGCTGTTTGGTGGATGTGATAGAGACCAGTGTAGTTTGTGCCTGAAATTTCTCCACTATGAAATAACCATTTCATCCTCACTTTGAAAAGTCAAAACCAAAATTTCACCAAAGAACCCCATAATCCATGTTAACATGTGTAGAAGGTAATGAAGAGCTCACAAACTACATTTTAGACATGTACAAACCATAAATTCATCAGATGACTTCTTTTTTAGAGGTTTCCTTATAGATTTTATTTTTTATTATATGCACTTTATTTGGGTTCTTCCTTTTTTATTTTCTTTTTCTTTTTAAATGTTTATATGGGGAGGAATAGAGATGTTTGGAAAGATTGATATTTTCAATCTGAGAAAAATACAATACTTTTCAATCATACCATTTTAAATTTTATGAGGATGAAATCAAGTTGGCCTTTTCCCAAACTCTCCTAAATCTCTGCAGGCTTCATCTTTTTTTGTCTTTGAAATAGGAAATATTAAAGTGAGTTTTAGTCTGGAGTATAAATGCAAGACTAAATTTTAATCCCTGGACATGTGCAGGTTAGCACATAATGGGAATGTTAGTATAATTTTAAAATCAAGAAGATGTTACTGGATGTTTCAGTAGTTATTTGCAACTAAGTACAAAGCTGTCAGGTAATGAGAATCTGATTTGATTTGTTAGAGGTATTTAGCAAATCCTAGAGGGTCTATTTGAGCATTTTGCAGATATTTTTTTCTATCTTTCCTTTATTAGATTATCACTTGAAGGTACAGCAGGTAAACTTTCAAAGTGTGAGATGTCTGTACAAAACTGTTGGGCAACATTTGGGAAAATATACCCAGAGGCATCTGATTGAAGATGAAACTTCCATGTCGGACACAGAAAATCCAATTCGGTTTTGTCATTGAGTCAATTTTTTGTGTTTATTGTTGCAAAGACTTCATCCTGCAGTAATGTTGGAATCGTTTCTTTCCTTGAGGGCTACTGATATACTTGCACAGTATTCTGTTCTGTTGTTTTTTTTTTTTAATTTATTTCACATCTTTTTAAAAAGAATGTGAGAAATTAAGTTACAATAATTAGCTATACTCAAGTATTTATAGTCATGGTCATTTCCATTTATATCTCTACATATTTACAGGTAGATTTTAAATGTTATATAACTTGGATTTAACATTATACAATTAATCCTAAATGTAAACGTTTTGTCAATCCATAGTTGATTTCTTTATTTTTTATTGTTCACAAAAGGCGACAGCTTGAGGCAAATTGTCCTTTTCCTATTAGATTTCTGGATTAATTCCTAATTTTATGTATTTCAAGGAAAGTAATCTTAAATTTATGTCAGGTAATGCTTTAAGAGACAAAAATCATTGCTAAAACATGGCATTTAAAGTTTCAAAACAGAGCAGTTTTATCTGGAATAAATCTAGGATTTAAGTTAATGATTTTTTTTTGCTTTTTTTTATTTCTTGCTATATTTACAAAAATTAAAGTCTGTTTTGGTGTTTTAAAAATCTCTTGTGGTTGCACAAAAAGCTCATGAGATGGATTTTTAATATACATTGTTTATATACATTAAATATTAGGGTCAACTGTTTTTTTTTCTAAAAATTTTTTAATGCTTATTTATTTTTGAGAGATAGATCACGGGCAGGGGAGGGGCAGAGAGAGAGAGAAAGACACAGAATCCAAAGCAGGCTCTGGGCTCTGAGCCGTCAGCACAAAGCCCGACATGGGGCTCGAACTCGCAAACCGCGAGATCATGACCTGAGCCGAGGTTGGATGCTTAACGGACTGAGCCACCCAGGCGCCTGTAGGGTCAATTGGTATTGACCCTACATTTTCAGGGCCTAAAAGTTCAGTGATCATCCTACAAATCTCATCACATGATCACACAGCAATTGAAATAATTCACTAAAAATTAAGGTTCTAATGGACAAAGGGTTTATTTATCCTTGTGCACATTACCTTTCTTATGAATTCACCCTCCATTTGGTACCTACTATACATTCTTCTGGTCTCAGATTAAATGTCATTTCCTTAAACCCCCAAAACAGAACAGGCACCTCTGTCATAGCTTCCTTTACTTTTCAATCATAGCACTCATCATACTTTATATTTAGATATTATATAATTGTTGTTTTTTCTGCTACTAATCTGTATACTCCATGAAAGTAGGAACTGAATTTATTTTAATACCATTTTTCCATCTCTAGAGGGTGGCTACTGTTGGATGTAATTTGGTGGATGAATTAATTCATTCACATATGTTTTCCATACCTTGTACAAAGTTATGTTAAAAGAAAAAAAATCAATAAATATTTGTGGCCAGTTTATTTGATCACATGACTAAATGAATAGATGTACTATATTATAATGCTGGACTCTGGATTTTTCTTATTAAAATTAGTTGTGCATTAATTCTAATTTTCCCTATAGGTACCTCTTATTTTTAAAATTCTTTAGTTTATATCAGAATTTGTTTATATTTTGCTTTTGGATCTATGTCATACCTGGATATAGCAGAATAGGAATTTAGTGTTATATGGTATAACATCTATTTGATCATCTATGTAAGGCAAGAAAATACTGGAAGTTTTTATCCCACCACTGGTTTCTTCTAACCATTCACTAAAATACTTGATCAAATAGCAGTGATAGCTTACAATAACTGCAAAGAAAAAAATATAGATTAAGAAATGAAATTAGATGTTTGTGGGTCAAAAGTATGTGATGATGCCATTTTTTCAAAAATCAAAGCAACACCTATCTTAGGTTTGGTTGAATTAACAATATTTGTTTGTTAAAAATTATATTAATGCCACAGGATTTCCTAAGTTTATGTACTACTAATGCATGGTATGCAAGACATTATAGCTGACTTTTACACAAGTTGTTCTCAACTACATACAGTTAGTAACTAAAGATAGGTTAGTTGTGTGAGTATATAAAAAAATTCCAAAATGCACAAAATTATAAAAAAAAAAAGAAAAAAGATGGGATCACTGACATGGACTTTTCAAATAACTCAAATACCCTTGTGACATTTTATTTATTAATGCAATTATTTGTTCATTTACATTTACTGACCTACAATTCTACTAGGTACTCTATATACGCTTTTAATTTAAATTTTTTTAATGTTTATTTATTTTTGAGAGAGACAGAGACAGAATGTGAGTGAGGTAGGGGCAGAGAGACAGGGAGACATAGAATCTGAAGCAGGCTCCAGGCTCTGAGCTGTCAGCAAAGATCCCGACGTGGGACTTGAACTCACAAACCGTGAGATCATGACCTGAACCAAAGTCGGATGCTCAACCAACTGAGCCACCCAGGTGCCCCATATGCTATTAATTTTAATCTATCCATTAATATAAACCAAATGGTATTATTAACTTCATTTAAAGATGCAGAATCTGAGGCCCAGAAAGGGCAACTAATTTATCCAGACATTTAAATATAAAGAGGAAAAGCAGAGTTGATGTCCCAGTTGTATCTGAATGCAAAACCTGTACTCTTTCCTCTTACTCTTCGGATACTCCCCAAGGCCACTCCTCAAGTGCAAATGTTCTTAACGTGTAAACTGTAATGAACAGTGTTCCTTTCATCCTATGAGGAGCAGGATCAATCATGCTTAGGAATGCAGTCTCTGTAGCTGCCACGCTTGGGGGTAAGGCCAGGCTGTGCAGTTCACTAGCCATGTGAACATGAGAACGTACACAAACTATTCACTCAGTACGCTCTGTTTTCTCTCTAAAATGGAGCAGTGGTAAACAGAACCCACCACAAAGAGTGTTAAGAGGATTAAATAAAATAACATTTAAAGTACTTAAGACAGTCTTAGCACACAGTAAGTTAAAAGTCTCAATTAAAAACATTAGCATATGATCATTAGTTGGTGACAAAATATTAAGATTATAGCAGAGTGTTTAGTTATTTACAAAAGCAATAATGAAGTGTTGAGGATAGAAAAATAAATATCACATAATTTAATTATTTATAAAACGTTTTGGCAATTTTCACCGCGTAAGCCTGGACTTATATAAGCACTTGGAAGCACTGCCATCAAAAGAAAGATACACATGTACATTTATATAGTACATGGTTGTGTATTTGTACATACTAGCTCATCTGTAATGAAGGCTTAAAAAGAGTTACAAAGAAATGAAGATATAGAAATGTCAGTTCACAGTTTTTTTTAAATATATTCACATGTATCATCATTTCTTGCCCTTATTAATTTATAGGTGGAATTCTTAAAGTAAAGCTATAGAATTATCTAGATTATTATATGTAATTAAAAAAAAAAAAACTGGATGACCATGATATTTAGAAACATCCCTTTATCGTCAGTCGAAGATTTTAGCTTTCATTTTTAATAAAACTCTCTGAAACCATCCAAGTCCTAATACTTTCTGGCATAATAGTTTGGGGATGTTGCATTATAAGAGATCCCTTGGTAACTATCTTAATTTCCAGAAATAGTATCAGTGATGAAAATGAATTTGAGTGCCATTTCTGAAATTTAATCATGTCACATTTAAACACCCAGCAGGGAACTGTATATGGCTATTGTGGGCCACATAGTCCAATCAATGAAAATAATCCTGGTTATTTTTAGATTAGTTAACTAAAGTGCTATCACTTTCCATTGTGCTCACTTTAGTATAAACATCCCATCGTGTTAAATGTACACAGTAAAGCATATCTGTTCTTATAAGAATACATTTCTCTTGCCCGTTCATGATCATTTCCTTCCAAGCTGTGTAAGAAAATGGCTGAACACTTGAGCTTGTATCATTAGGAACAATAAGGGATAAAAATTAGGACTTTATAATTAGAAGAATTGCCTGTCATACTGTAATAAATAGTATGAGCATATCTAAATGATTTTCACATATCATTCAAATGCAACTCCAATTAAAATTAAAGATAATCAAAATTAAATTCCCTGTAATAAATAAATGAAAAATAAAACTAAAAACAACTGAGATCTGCCAAATTAAGTAATAAATTGAACAGTATCCGGAAATCTAAGCTGAAATATTTAAATCAAAAGTATTATTGCCCTAGCCTACCTATAAATATAATTTACAAATAATTATTGGAAAAATTTTAGGCAGATTTTTGTCCAGTATTAAAACTTTTGTTATCAGTATTTGAAATACTAAACTAATTGAAAATGTTTAATAGGTGATTGATTTGCGTAATAATTATTACTACATATTTGGGCATCATGTCATCATAGATAGGATTAGATATAAACATTACTTTTAAGTAAAAACACCTAGTAGCCATATTTATTAAAGACATACATTATAGTAAATAATTCATATAGATTTTAAATAATGGTTATTAAAGTAGTGTCTTAAACATTTTGGTTTAACTGTTTAACTGAAAATTTAAAAATATATTTTGGTTTTAAAAATGTAGTATATCACTAATATTCAAAATATTTCAGTGAATTCCACTAGCAAAGGTAATCTTAATAAATTTCCTAATATTGAAGGGTGAGTAAAACTGAAGGAAAGGCAGAGTAAGGTTAAGATCTGAGAAAAGCAAATCTTTTTGATGATAAGTACACAGATACTGAGATCAGTCTGTCGACACCATTTATTTATTTATTTATTTATTTATTTATTTTTTTTAACATTTTATTTATTTTTGAGACAGGAAGAGACAGAGCATGAACAGGGGAGGGTCAGAGAGAGGGAGACACAGAATCTGAAACAGGCTCCAGGCTCTGAGCTGTCAGCACAGAGCCTAATGTGGGGCTTGAACTCATGGACTGTGAGATCATGACCTGAGCTGAAGTCGGCCGCTTAACTGACTGAGCCACCCAGGCGCCCCTGTCAACACCATTTAAATAATTATATCCAAAATTACCACTTTTACATTTTCAAGCATTACTACTGGTAGTAGTTAGATCACAGCACTAATAAATGTTTACTGATATTAGAAATGGATAAGAAATAAATAAGTAATCTAAGATAAAATTATCAAGATGTCTGCAAGCAGAATGGTCTAAATAGAGGAACAGAGTGCCTGTTTACTTGTCTTATTTAAAAGCCATTTGCATAATCCTACTGCAAAATAGAGTTATAAAAGATTTTATCAAATCAAAGGAAAACAATTCAACTTGTAGTATCATTTACTGAGTACCAATTAATATACCAAATTATATTTCATTACACTGGCAAAAACAGCTTTAGAATACTGCTCCAAAAATGAGAAGTAGACAAAAAAATAACTTGGTAGTTATGGTAGTTGAGGGCAATGAAAAATCAGATACTATTCCTATACTTAAAGAACTCAGAATGCAAGGTTCATTCATTCATTCAGCAAATGTCTATTGAGCGCTTACTGTTTGCTAGTACTCTGGCAACTGTGATTATAACAGAACAATTTCTCTCTCATGGAGGATATACGCCACTGGAAGAATTTTCAATAAACAATATATAAAAGTACAAATATGATATGTTAATGATCAATGCTAAGGAGAAAAACTGTAAGAGGGAAAGGGGTGGGTGTGTTTTGGTGTGTTGAGATGGGGAGGTAGAAAGACTGAGAAAAGCCTCACTGAGAGGATGCCTTTATGCCAAGACCCAAAGAAAGCATGGAGTATTCATAACATCATAACAGAATATTACAGAAAAGGGGAGATGGGAAAGGAAATGCTGTGGGGCCGGGATGTGCCAGGTGTGTGCCTGGAACAGCCAGGAGGCCAGTGGGGCTGGAAGAGCACATGAAAAAGTGAGAGTCCCACGAGATGTGGTCACAGAGGTGAGCAAATAGGGCAGAGATACAGGCAGGGCCTATTAACCTCAGGAAACAGGGAGACTGTAATTTTTTCTCTGTGTGAGATGAGAAGTTGGTGGAAGATTTTGAGCTGCTAGGTGATGCACGTTGACTTTTGCTTTAACAGGCTACCTCTGGCAGTGGAGTTAAGAACAGACAATGTTAAGAAGCACATGCAGAAGGAAGGAAGGAACTCTCCCTAGCAAAATGGTCTAGTGGGAACCTTTTACATCTTTGAAAAATTATTTTTCTGTCACCTCCCTTGCCTTACAATTCTCTTCCCATAAGTAACAACAAATTCCTCCTGGAAGGAGGGAGAGAGAGAAAGAGACAGAGACAGTGTGTGTGCGGGCATTTCCTGGGATGCTCAGCATGGATTCAGATTCACCTCTTTCCCTTCTCCTTTTTCTTTTCCATACTCTTTCTAAAGTCTGTCAGCTAGCTTCTGCTGCTCTTTACCATTTCATCTGTTTCCATCTCATGTTTCCATTTATTTATATTTCCATTTGTGAAATGAGAGGGGTAGAGAAATGGGGTGAGAGGAAGAAGCAGCAGAATGCATGGTAAGTCCAGGTTTTTGTTCCCTTATGTAGTTCTCTCTCATTAAACAGTCATTTAAACATAATTATTCTTTTCAGATCACAAAGGTATCATAAGCCTTATAAATTCAAAATATACTGAAGAATAAAGATGAAGACACGACTCAACTATAATATGATAAATATCAAGTTACTTATTTCCTTTGTAGGGAAGTTCTGTGCATGGTTTTGATGGATTTTTTTTCCTTCTGTTGTGTTTAATTTTAGTGAATTGAAAGACATCACAAACTAAGGATAAAAAATATTTTCCTTTCATGTTTATTGTAAATATATCCCCAGTTTATTATTCGTGTTTATAGTTTACTATTTTTGTACAGATTTTTTTAGTCATTTCTGGTCTTCTGCAATGTCTTTAATTATTTATTACTTGGGAGGTTATTGAGAATGATTTCGTCTTAAAATATAGCAGAACTTAATTAATCCATCAGTAGATATAAGAAAGTAGTGGAAGGAGTGATGTAATATGAGTGCAGATACCCAAGAGGAGAGTGAAGGGGGTTTGGATTTGAATATAAGCATGCCAGCATTTCAATACTGTTGTCCTCTGTCCCACCCAGCAGTTAGTCTCCATCATTCCCCCTTTCCTCTTCCTCCTGAAATATCTGCAGAAACAAATGGCTTCTCTGCCATAACTGTAGGCATAAGCCGACCAATGGTACCCCTGAGGTACATGACAGAAGGCTCATAAGAAAGTTTATAAATCTAATTCCAGAGTGGAAGTTGGGAACATTGATTATAATCTCTGTACTGTCAATTCCCAAGATCCTAACCTCAATCATCTTAGGGCTGGCACTGCCTGGAACCTGCAAGTGTTTCTGTGTGCCCTGTAGTGAGTGAATACAGTACGTTCTCAATGTGTACTACTACATCATCTTTGGGGAAGAATGCACCTTTTTACTCTGGATTTTCTAAAAATTCTAAGAAGCCACACTAAAAAGCAGAGCCATATTCCTATAAACCTAAACAGTAGGGAGATTAACAATCTTTATTTTTATTCTAAACGCTTACAAATCAATACAATAAAAACAAATACACCAATAAGAAAATATTTTATTTTTTATGTTTACTTATTTATTTTGAGAGAGAGAGTGTGCGTGTGAGAGGGGGAGGGTCAGAGAGAGAGGGAGAGGAAGAATCCCAAGCAGGCTCTATTCTGTCAGTGCAGAGCCTGATGTGGGGCTCAAATTCATGAGCTGTGAGAACATGACCTGAACTGAAATCAAGAGTCAGACACTTAACAGACAGCCATCCAGGCACCCCAATAAGAACATGTTTTGGAGTGTATCCTAAGTGACTCTTTTTTATCTTTTTTGTTAGGGCACAGAGATGAATAGAGGAAATGTAGAATGTCAGAGCATATGATGGGTTAGAAAATCACTACTGCATTTGTGTTCAAAGAGAGGCCTGAGTTTAAATATAAAGATTGTATAGGGGCACATGGGTGGCTCATTCATTTGAGTATCTGACTTTGGCTTAGGCCATGATCTCAGAGCTCGTGAGTTCGAGCTCTGCATTGGGCTCTGTGCTGACAACTTAGAGCCTGAAATCTTTGGATTTTGTGTTTCTCTCTCTGCCCTCCCCACCATGCCCCACTTGTACTCTGTCTCTCTGTCTCTCCCTCAAAAATAAATAAACATTAAAAAATTTTAAAAATGTTATATAGATATAAAACTAAACCAAAGAAATCAAAGAATTTTATTAAACATAATAGCAAACACTGATTGGAAGACACTAGATAACAAACTGATGGCAATTAAGTTCAAAGTCTATTTCAAAATGTCTTTCCATCATCAATCAAGTTTCTTTCTTTTCGAGGGTATTTTTAGATGTGTTGACCTCAGTAAAATCTATGATGGAGGGATAAAATAGGCTTTAGTCATCTAGTTCAAAATAGGCTTTAGTCATCAGTTACAACATCTAGTTCACATCCAGGTCTCCTCCCATTTTCAATCTATAGGCAACAGACTGTCCAATTGCTCCTTGACTAGCACAGGAGGGCAAGGGCATACACACACACACACACACACACACACACACAACACACACACACAAACACACACACACACACAACTTCAAGATCTAGGGCTTTTCTCCCAGGGTGCCTGCAAATTCAGTTATCACTTCTTCAGGTCAGTCAGAAAGCTGGTGCATGACTACCTCAGAGAGACACTCATTGCTGGGCATTGTTCCCATGACATGTCCCCTATATCGTTCTCCTTTTAGGAAAATGGAAGGTCCCATCTCCCTATTTGTTCCCCTGGCCAGGCCTTCTATGTGTCAGAGGAGGTCTTATTCTGCCTGGACATGTTCTTAGCCAGGCATTGTTTTAAGCTCTCCCAATGTTCTAGTACTGTCTGGAAGGTGCTTCATTACAGCACCAACTCTCTGTTTTTGCTGCATGAAAATCAAATAGGCATTGACATTAACTTTTTGTTCTTCATCAAAGTAGTGAAGTGTTCATTTACAGATACATGGTGGTGGGGGGGCGCTTTTTAGTACAACTTCCAGTGCTGATTTGGCAGCCACCTATAAGTCTCATGAACCAAAAGAAAAAAGGATACAGGAACTGAATCTGGCCAGGCCAATGACCAATTGAATCTGAATTAAGTTAACTTACAGAATGGTCAGTTAAATGCTTTATAGAAGGTAGCTAGGTTAGTTGACTGGGTGGCCACTACTCTATTTAGTTGCATGACCAACCTGCTTGCTCAGGCTGTCCTTTCCTTCCACTCTTTGATGGCTGAAGGTTCCTGTGTTGATTCACAATTACCATCTTCCCCAATTATTTTTAAGCTTAGAAAAATTTTGCCCAAATGTATTTCTTTTATATTCAGAATTCCATCACTTAATCAAGTTTTTCAGGACGAGGATTATGAGTATTCATAGATCATCATTTTGTTTATATACATAACTCAAATAAGTTCTTCAATAATTCTCCATGTTTTATTTTATAAAGTATCGTTGTCAAAGAGAAGAGAGGAAAAATGACATGTAAAATTGTTACTCTAAAAAGGAAGGAGTGTATGAGTGTGTGTGTGTGTGGGTGTATGTGTGCATATGTTCATGTGTAAGAGAGATGGAAGGTGTAGTGTGTTTTCATGTTTATTTCTTTCAACTCTGTCTGAAGAGATGTCTTGATTTAGAGGAAAAGACACTGAACTAAGAATCCCAAGCCAAAATTCTACATTCCTTCTAGTCCTGTTTTCGTCACTATCTGAGAGAGCCTGGGCAAACCACATCCCTATGTGTCTCAGTTTCTGCCTCTGAATTCTCATCTCCATCTGCCTTCTGATTTGTATAATGTGATACTCTAATAGTATAATATACATCAAAGCAGTAGCACTATGGAGTTTCTGTAAGGGTCCAACAATGATTAAGTGATATCATTATTGTTCTCATTAGCAGGTATTTGTGCCCGATTCTGGTTTAATCACAATGACTATTATCTTGTTACCATCTTTTCCTAGTTTTTGTTTCTTTGGCGGAAAAACGGCCACTTTGTGCTTCTTTGTGAACACTTCAAGAAAATCACTGTCCTATCATTTGATCCATCATCACAAGACCCTACTCTCTTAGGCTTCCAAAAAGGCAAATAACCAGTATGTAAAATTCTTACTAATGTGTATGCCAGCTCAACACAAATCCTTTTATTTGTGATAGAGGCTATCAGGTTAGAGCACCCCGAATTTACTGTCTGAAGTAAATTTACTGCCTGAAGTGACCACTCTGGTGGAAATTCAGGTCATACACATACTCAAAGGCCAAAATGGGATTCATAAAAGAGATGCACTTGGATCTCTGCAGAACTGTTGCCTTCCTTTCGGACCACAAAGTGTTAAGTTCTATGCCTAGCATGCACTGAGACCAATCCTGGGGAAGATACATGTATTAGCAACATTAACAATAACAAACACAAAATGTGCCATTTCAATAAGTTAGGAACTCTGGAAGCAAATGATACTGATTTTGACCCAGATTCCATAATAAATGGAGGCTATGCAAACAACAAGGAAAATGTATACATATATGCATACTTACTGTATTGACAATTTCTTCCCATGAATTCACCTGGGCACTCACAGGAATAGTTAGCAACAAGGTCTGTACATATTCCACCATTTTTGCATGGCTCTGCTTCACATTCATTTATGTCTGAGGAAAAGAGAAAGAATAGAGAAAATGAGAATTATTGGTGGAAAAAAACGATTAATTATTGGAAGGATTTAGGCCTTTCAGATAAAACAAAATCTAAGTAATGTTATTACTTTTGTGTGTTTGTGAGTGTGTGTCTATGTGTTGAGTCAATCAGAAACAGTGCTCAAAATCAACAACTGATTAATAATCAAGTTCAAATGAAATTGATAATTCCAACGAAAGACCAACAGAACCAGACCATTCTCCAATCCTGAAAATAAATATGAATAGTTTGGGGAAATATTCAGTGTATCCTTAGAATTAAATCGAGCAAATTAACCCTGATAGAGAGATGAATTGGTATCACTTACAAGATCTAGAAACCTTCCCTGCAGCAACAACTGCCAATTAACACTGTCTCATTTCATCTTAATTCATTAAAATTCTAACTGACAGAGATGTTTTAGTTTCTAAATAGTTCGCCTTTGATGAATGCGATGAGAAGCAAATTAGAGTTAATAGCTAAAGCTCGTTACATTAAGCAAAGTATAATAAATGTAAATGATGATCTCTTCCTAATCTCATTCAGGGGTTTCTAAAATTAGGATGACTAAAGGGACTTATACCTTTGATATACCATTATTATACCTGATGCAAAATCATGAAATATAAAACATTCAGCAAATTATACTAATTTCCATGCTAATTTTGGACAACAGATACAAAGAATATGATTTGAAATGAAACAAGAAATAATGACTAATTCAGTCAAATATCTATCAGTGATAACTTACACATCATTCCCTCTAAGCACGGCACCAGGCTAGGTTCTGTGGGAATTGGAAAGTAGTTGGAGAACACGCAACCACTCCCCATTGCTTTCTCTTTCTATCATCTACTCCTGATGAACTCCTTCTCTGCCCTTGTTCCCACAGCTCCTTACAGACCTGAATGGGGTTGCCTAGGAATTGTCTATTTATGTGCCTTTCACCCTCTCACCTAGTCAAACTGCCAGCTCTACAGATGTAGACCCTGTCCTGCACTGTTTGTTGTATCTCTGTGAATGCCACACATTATCTGGGAGACCACTGGTACCCCAAAATGTTTCTTGATAAAATTTCTAACAAAGGATTAGAAATAGTGGCCCAGACAATTCAAGCAAATTGTTTCAGATGTGTAATGTATCTTTTGATACACTACAATGTACCAAAATGTATTTATTTTTAGGATCTGGGTTTCTACAGTGCTTAAAGCAATATGATCATAAATTACCCTCTCAAGACTGAGCAAAAACAACATACCAGAAAACCTCTATTTTGCCTTTTCTTTTTAACTTCTGTTTTCTAAACAATGTCTCCTCTTAGTATCAGTGTTGGTTATGCTCTCATTTTAAGTTTACTGTAAAGTTAGGCCTAAAATTCCTTAGGCAGGTGATGACTTTCTCTGAAAAAGACATCCTTTTTGGTTTCTGGTTAACTGTGAAAGTTTGAGAGTAGAGACAGTTCTTAACTGTGTTCAAAGAATCTAGATAATATGAGTAGTTTATGACATCAAATATTAGGATAAAATCAGAATCTGATAATCTTTAAAAATAGTTGTGTGCCATAAAATATAACAACCTCCCTAATATTTGAAAATAAACTCTCCAGAGGAGGAAAGGAAGGAAGGAGAGAAGAGGGGGAGGGAGGAGGGGAAGAAAGGAGGAAGGGAGGAAAGACAGGAAGGGAGAAAGCGGGGAGGAGAGGAAGGGGGGGTGCCATTTATTCCTTATCTGATGGAATATTTAGCTTTTTTATAGTCTTACTGAAAATTTCACATAGTCTTGATTTGTATTGGACTAACATGAAAAACATTTTCATTACATCTTGAAAGAAGCACAGAAATCACTGTGCTATTTATTTTATTGTTAGCTCAATGTAAGGCAATTGCAGCATCTGGCTACTTGGGAACATGCCTACTATGTCTCACCTTGCATCACATTGACTACATTTTTTTTTTAAAGATGAGAATATGTCAATGGCTAATAAGAAATTAAATCTTCATGTTGGAGAATGAATTGCCTTATTTTATAAAGTCAGATATAACAAGTTATTCTTTTATTTACTTACAGGGAAGAAACTGAGTATTGATGTCTGAAGACCACATAAGGGAAATATAATTTGATCTTGAAGGAAAGGTTTAATTAAGATTAAAGACAGAAAGGGGATGGTAATGTATTTCCAAAAAGGAAACCAGAATGAGTCACAACTTTGAAGAGAAACGTTCATGGTATGATGGTGTATTCAGGAACATGAATAGCCAGCCTGTCTGGAGCATAGAGTGCAAAGGCGGGTGCTGGGGCCCTAAATCTGAAGATGTAGACAGGGGACAGATTATGATGAACTGTGAGTGCCAGTAGAGAGAAATGGCCTTCATCTTTTGGCACTAAAGACTTGGAGCTGGGTGGGAGGGTATCCTCTGTTCCCTTGTACTTCAGATAGACCTAGTGAAGCCAAATTTGGGATGGAATTCAGAAATGAATGAAGTCAAGCAGAGTAGAGAGACCCACACAGGATTTCATGCTAATAGGTACAACCTCTATTTTAATTATCAGGTAAGAGGCACTAAGCATTTTGTCATTTTAATGTTGAACTATCCATCATGAGTAAAATCAAACCCATCTCTTGCTGCTTTAAGATGTTAATAGAAGAAAGTTTTCATAGTCAATGACGTTGAGAACTACGAAGAATCATTTTATATGCCTGTAAGGATATGCAGGCACTATTGTTCTTGGCCTCCTTACTTCTTCCAAGTATTTAAACAATAAAAAATACTTAATACATGTGAAAGGTGAATCGAATGGAGACACATCAACGTTTGAACCTGCTAGCTATTTGATCATCAGGCCAGATTTACAACCATCAACAAAGAAAATTATAATTAAGAATATCGGACTCTGAAATAAACAGTAGTTACACTTTTATCCAGAGGTTAACATTATGTGGAATAAACTGGAACTGCATTTGCTGAAGTGAAAAACCATACACAGTTTTTAAAAAAAAATTTTTTTTAATGTTTATTTATTTTTAAGAGAGAGAGACAGAGTGTAAGCAGGGGAGGAGCAGAGAGAGAGGGAGACACAGAATCTGAAGCAGGCTCCAGGCTCTGAGCCATCAGCACAGAGCCCGATGTGGGGCTGGAGACCACAAATCATGGGATCATGGCCTAAGTGAAGTTGGATGCTTAACTGAGTGAGAAACCTGGGCACCCCTCTCCATACCCAATTTTTGATACAGAGTGACCTTTTATTATTGGTCCATTTTTTAATTTTTTAAGCTAAAAAACTACCTTAAATCTATTATTTGTAAAAATACAAATGTTACATTAAAGGGGTTACGTACTTTAATACAGTAGGCAAAAAAGTAAGACATTTCTGTGTAGGTACATATCTAATATCATGGAGACTCAGATAACATATGCAAATTACATGGAAGCATTTATATATTAGTATAATGCAGGAGTTCTTTTAGCGGTGAAGGCTATTTGCTCTGTGATTAACACTGCAAGCAATCTAAACGGAAACAGACCTCAATTTGAATAAATCATGTTTAATTAAAGACTAGATACAAATGTTCACAGAATATAATGTAATGAAATGAAAATTAAACATCTTTGTAATAAATCATATACATTTCTCTTTGTCATAGATCAAGACATTATCATTTCCAGAAAAAAAAAATCCTCATCTATTTCAAATGTAGTGAAATATACTACACTCTTTTATAACTAAGAAAAATTTGACATAGCAGTCCCATACAAAATAGGAATTTCCATATTTGGCCATATTTATAGTTCATTTATAATATTAATAGCTATCATTTTCTGAGGTTTTTATTTCTATGACTGCTTCATGGGAACTGTTTTAAAAAAATAGCCTCATTCAGAATTGGATTTTATAATAAGACACCCAGCTGAGTTCTGATCCCTCATCCTGAAAGCCTAAAACTGCTGCCTACCATCTCCTCTGGCTGAGGACAATAAGAGCTGAACATGGATTTCCAGACGTAAACTCGTGATGCTATTGTGTGTACATGCTGGAATTAAAAAGCAAGGTAAAGGAAGAAAGGAGAAGAAGACATGAGGGAATAGATAACTGGTCACAATAGAAAGCATTTCTTTGAACACAAAGAAGTACTCTAGAAGGATTCCCAGGCCCTTTGCTCTAATTACACAAATTCATTCCTAAGATACACCTAACTGACTCTATCATCATTATGTTGCACTTAGCCCATTTTCATGCAGGCATGTAAAGGTGTGTTGGTAGACAAGCCACTTTGGCTTAGGTTTTTGCTAATAGAAAAAATGCCAACCTATACACACTTTGGAGATTTCACTGTGAGAATCTTCTTCCAGTAACTGACAAATGCATATATTCATAAGATCAGTCTGAGTACTCATGACCTTACACACATCTGCATCCTGAGAAGTATTCAGTTACTCCTAGCCTTTTTCTCTGGATGTTTTTCAGACCCATCATTGTGCAAACTATAGTCCCAAAACCCATGATATTGACTTTGGAGTGGTAGGTAAGTTATCAAAGAATTTTTGAGAATCAAGATTTTATTTGTTAGTTCATTTATTTGAGACTTCAAGAAACAATGGCTTCTCTGGGCATAATTTCTTGTCACAGAAACCATGTTGCTTCTTTTCAGGTAATTATATTTAAATATTCAGTAATTCTATTCTTCATAATAGACTCAACCAGCTGGCCAAAAATGAAATGGAGATTTCTGGAGTCTAGTTCCCTTGAACTTCCTCTGGAGACTTTTAAAATTACTTGATTAACCAACTAATTAATTAATTAGTTCCAAATTTTCTCACATTTTTAATACATAGATTAAGAGAGATAACAGGTAGCACTCCAGGGCCATCAGTGTTCCAGTTCATCCTTGAGTTTACCCAGAATCCTCAGGTAGATGCCATCTGGCCCCAGTAGTGCCGCTGCATTTACTTGCCAACATGGCTTAGAATGTTGTGAATACTGACCACCATTTAGATCAGGACAACCAATCCTTCTCAGGATGAGATCCATCTAACCTCTTGAATGGAGACAAAGATAACTTAATTCAATCATTAAATTATCTCCTTTTCATCTCTATGTATATCCAGACCCATGATCGTCAAAAAGGAACAATTAAATTTCAGGCTGAGCATCCTTGTTTTCATATATTAAAAGGGCACCATGATAAAGCCCTTATTTTTTTCTTTGCAGAGACAGAAAGCCCTTGGGCTGTCTCTTCTCCTGCAATGTTGTTACTGACTGTTAATTAGCCAGCAGAGCCTATTTTCAAGAGCCTGCTATTTTTGATCCTAACAACCCCTCTTCCCTGGGCCCCCCATTAGCTATCAAATAATTTTCGTACCTCTTATGAGTGGCTGACTTTTAAAATTTGACCTTTTATTTGTTTTTCTTATCTAAAGCTTATGGCTTTGCAATTTCTCTTTTAAGTCTAAATAAATTACGATGAAAATCTAGAAATTCTGTTCTCCCACTCAGATATTGAATTAAATTATCATGATCAGAATTATCTACAAAATTTCCCACTCCTTTCTGGGACTAGATCTGTATATTTTTATGTGCTTGAGCTCCCTTTGGAGTTTGCCTTCTGCTATTTCAATAGTAATTCATTTTAAAGTAGCAAGTTAAAAACTGAATTCTTTAATCAGAACATATCACAAATCTTTTTATAATAACATATTTATAACTTTCACTTACCAAGACAAGAGTGTAAAAAAAACAACAACAAGCAAACCCAAATCATACTCAAATCATACTCAAGACATACTTATCCCTCACCACTTACTAACAAAGATCAGCCTACTTCTAGAGGGGTTCTATGAAGGAAAATGAAGTTACCAGTGCTTGTTTTAAAAGCTAGAACTTCTATTTTATTTTTTAAACTTTTTTTTTTTAATTTGAGAGAAAGAGAGGAGGGAGAGAGAGAGAGAGAGAGAGAGAGAGAGAACGAACCAGCCAGCAGGGGAGAGGGGCAGTGTGAGAGAGATAGAATCTCAAGCAGGCTCCACACTCAGTGCAGAGCCCGATAAGGGACTCTGCCCCACCATCCTGGGATCATGATGTGAACTGAAATCAAAAGTTGGATGCTCAACCAACTGAGCCAGGCAGGTGTCCCAAAAGCTAGGACTTTTAAAACATAACAATGCAAAGGCCCTACACCAGAGATTCTGATTTAAGTGGACTTGGGTGAAATGAAGTGAATAATATTGTTTGTACAGGAGTCCAGATGAGTCAAAAGGTAGCTAGAGTTAACAAACATCAGGTAGAACCTCTGCCCATTCATCTATACATCCTTAGTTCTTTGCTATGTGCTAAGAATGCAAAGATTAATATATTGTGGCCCATTACTTTCTCAGGGCTCTTACAGTACAGTACTTACTCAAAGAAATAACAAGTTATGGTGCAAAGTGACAAACATTCTAACAAGAGAATGAATGCACAGTTTCTCAAAAAAAACTTCAAATATCAATAACTAAACCAGTCTAGCAGACTACAGAATGTTGAGTTTTAGAAGAGGAGTCTAGCTGACTGGAGAGAATGCTTCTGGGTTATCTACTCTGTAAAGTCATTTTTCTAAATTAATACACATCTCATTATTCTAAAGATCTGAGATTGACTGGTCATGGTCTAGTTCTTTGCTCCTAGTATAGAGTCATATATTTCCTAGTTTTTTTTTACTTTTATTATAGTATGTTATCATATATATACACATATATATTTCATATTTATAATGTTTTATCCAGAATTAACCACTCTGTTTTGTCACCTGCATTTCAAATTTGTTCACTTGCAGCTCTCTCTAGTTTTAGTCATCAACACTGATGATCAGCTATGTTGGATTTTTTCTAGAGTGAGTAATCAAACACTCATTACTAGCTAAGATGAGATTTATGTTGGAAGCATAGCTATGACTCATATGCTTACTTAACCACTCATTCACTCACTCACTTACTCATTAAAATTTTGATGGGCACCTTCCACGAATCAAGCCCTAAAATATGTAATTTGGATACATCAGTGAATGGGGGTCAGTTCCTACTCTAAGAGATCTCACCTTCTGTAATTCTATTTGGAAGAGAGGTAATAAAATAGTGAAATACATGTCCTATGCCACTTCACACAAAAAGTACTGAGATCATAGAACAGGCAGTGGCTCTTCCTGGAGGAAATATGGAAAATTACTTACAGAAGGTAAGATTTGGTTAGTGCTTAAAGGATTGGCAGGAATTTTTTAGTAGGAAGGAATATAAAAGAACACAATGTTTTCAGAAAGAACTGAGCACTTTTAAATGTCTAGATATGCCCAGGAACGATATGTGTGGGGTTCCTAGGGGGGGAAGTTACTAGGTAGTATGGGCCAGATTTTTATGGCCCTATAAATCAGGTTAAGGAGTCTGAACTTTATAGTCCTTGGATACTGGGGAGTTAATAGAGTATTGAAGAATGTGAAAGGGGGCATGGGATCTTTATTTTAGAAAGCTCATTCACATACTCTAGAATTTCATTACTGGGAACATTTTGGAAAAATAATTCAAAATGTCAGAAGGGAATTTTATGCTGACTCCATATTACTCAGACCACATAACATGCTGGCTACAGCCATGCATGTTTAAACATTTAGTTTGGTTTGAAACTAAACACACAGATTTCCTAATATTTAGGGTTGCCAGACTTGGCTGCAAACATACAAGATGCCTATGTAATATCTGGCTCATGCTTAAAAAAAAGTTTATCTGAAATTCAAATGCAGCATCCTGTATTTTATCTGGGAATCCTACTTAAATTGCCAAATAGAATGTGATTTCTCCATATTTTCTTTCTTTCCTTTTATAGAAGCACTTTAATTTTCAGCATATGGTCATGCTTTCCATTTTGTACATTCAGCAGACCTCAAGGAAAACTATCTGCAGTGGAAAATTATTATTGACAAATGAGTCTTCCTCAGGCTTTTGCTATCGCTAAAATACATTGCTTGCTTTCTGCAAACTGTTTCATAATCTTTAGAGTTTAGAGTTACCTCTATGTAAGCTTCAGTACTACATATACAGACAAATAGCACTTCCGGGTGACAGTAATAAGTATTTCCCCTTATTTGTATATTGCTTACTATGTGCCAAATATTTGTTGAAGCATTTTATGTATAACATGACACCCTGTGAGCTAGTAACCATGAACATAATGAGGAAATGGAGACATTAAAAATGTAAATAACTTGCCCAGGGTCACACAGGTGGTAAAACTGAGATTAAAACCCAGAAAGTGTGTCTCAAGAATCCATGTTATTCACCAACATGCTTCAGCTCCACTAGCAAATATGAGTATTCCCTCTTCACCATCACTTCACCATCACTTGCCTTTGGGTTCTACTCTATGTGCTAAGGACAGATATAGAATAAAATATAATTCTCAACAACCTAATGTTTGTAATGTCCTAGTAATATTAGCATCAGTGCTCTAGGTCAAAGAATCCAACCCTAAAGTCTCAGTTAGAAATACATTTTCCTGCCAATTCCTTTATTTCTCTTAGTAATTTTTCTCAAAATCTTAAGTGATTTGGGTTTAATGGACGTTTGTTCTAATTTTATTCCTGTTTACTGAGAAATTGATTTCTTTGGATCCTACATTCTTTTATACATGCCTTTTAACTTTACATTCATATGAAGGAAATGTATATGCTTTAGCCTTTTCTTTATAGAGCGCATCGATATATTTTCTACCTGTACAATTATTTTTTTTTTTCAGGGGTGATAATACACATTTCTTTAAAATCTTTATTTGAAAGAATGCATACATACAGAAAAGCACACAAAACAAATAAATAAACAAACAGCAAATAAATAAATAAATAAAGTTAATAAAGCTAAATGAATTATTGTTATGAGACAACCTGTGTAACAAGCACAAAGGCTGAGCACAAAAACACTGCTAGTACTCTAAAAGTCTTCACAGGGCCCTTCCAGATTTCCTCCAGCCTCACAAAGGTAATTGGTCTCCTGCTTATTAAGGCAATCATAGACTCACTCTTTGTGTGGCTTATAATTTTACTACTTAACTATGCATTCCTATAAGAGGACCATTTATTCCTGTCTATATTTGAACTTTATAGTAAAAAAAAAATCTTTCAATGTGTGTTCTTCTGTTTGTGGTTTCATTCACAATGTTGTTGCAGGTGACTGCAGTGAATTTATTTTCATTGCTTTACAATATTTCACAGTGAAATGTATCACAAGCACTTTCCCTTTCTACTGCCAATGGCATTTATGCTGTAGCTGGGAATAAAAGCATCAGGGAACATTCTTGTACATGTCTCTGGATGCATAAGTATACTGAATTTTGGGGGAAGGGTATACCTAGTAGAGAAATGACAGAGTCATTTGGTTTTTAAATGCCAATCTGGTTTTTAAAATGGTTGCACTCCTATCAGCAATTTAATCCATAACATTTATGGCGATAAAAACTGTATGAAACTTGCAGGTAACCACTTATTCCACTTCACATACAAGTTATAAGTAGAAAGGCTTAACACCAATATATCCCTGTAAAAAATATTTTTAACAAGAGAGGCTTTTAAGGGAACAAATTAGAACTCTCAATTCACTGGGTTGAATTATTTTTCCCTTCAACGACTGCAACTTGTTTAGAAAAGTTAAGACAGTAACTTAGGCTAAAAATAATGAACCACTGAAGGCATGTCAACCACTGAAGGCATGTCAACAATGCCACATTGAAATAACTGGTACTGCTATGCAGTTAAATTTTGTATATATAGAAAAATAATTTCACTTAATTCTAGAATTAATTTCTTTTTTTAATGTTTATTTATTTTTGAGACAGAGAGAGACAGAGCATGAATGGGGGAGGGGCAGAGAGAGAGGGAGACACAGAATCGGAAGCAGGCTCCAGGCTCTGAGCCATCAGCCCAGAGCCTGACGCGGGGCTCGAACTCAGGGACCGCGAGATCGTGACCTGAGCTGAAGTCGGACGCTCAACCGACTGAGCCACCCAGGCGCCCCTAGAATTAATTTCTTAAAAATAACTCTATAAATCAACTCTCACCTACAGATACATGTAGACCAGATAATAAAATAAGAATACTTCCTGCTCCTACATTTTAACATCTTTGAAATTTTATGTTATAGGTGTAATTAAAAATCTGTTAAAAGTGATGAATTCTGTTATACTTCTAAAACTACTGTGAGGATTACATGAGGTAACTTGTGGGGGGAAAATCTTATAAATTTAAGGACTGTAAAAAGAATTATCTACATTTTTATAATATGGACTAATCTGTATATGCATTCTTCTATAGAATGTTTCTTGGTCATGTTGCTGAATGAAAATGTACGAACATCTAAAAAATGTATTTTCAACATTTATTTATTTTTGTGAGGAAGAAAGAGACAGGTGTGAGCAGATGAGGGTCAAAGAGAGAGGGAAACACAGAATCCAAAGCAGGTTCCAGGTTCTGAGTGGTCAGCATGGAGCCCGACACGGGGCTCGAACTCTCAAACTGTGAGATCATGACCTGAGCTGAAGTCCGACGCTTAACTGACTGAGCCACCCAGGTGCCCCTAGGTACATTTTTTAAAATGTTGATTTATTTTTGAGAGACAGAGAAACAGAGCATGAGTGGGGAAGGGGCAGAGAGAAAGGGAGACACAGAATGTGAAGCAGGCTCCAGGCTCTGAGCTGTCAGCACAGAGCCCAACATGGGGCTTGAACTCATGAACCATGAGATCATGACCTGGGCTGAAGTCAGACCCTTAACGGACTGAGCCACCCAGTTGCCCCCATTTTTAATGAGAATTCTGTACACAGATATTTCTACTTCTGGGATTATCATCAGAGTAAATAAAAGGGTAGGATTTTATAAATAAATAAATTTCATAAATATTCTACAGAAGAGCAGCCCTGCCTTGGAGAGGCATGAAAGACAGTATTTATCCACATAATTGCAAAGCCCATGGAAATTTTGATCCACTGAATGGGATAATTCAACAGATACTGTTAATATTAATTATTTGTAACATGGAGACATTCACTATTTTTTTAAATAAGAACATTAGCTCTATACATTTTGGCTGACAGATCACTAAGAACTAGAGCTGATAGATTTAAATTATGGCCAGTAAATATAGCAAACGCTCTTTTTGAAATTTCATTTCAGTTCTCAACAAGGTGAAAGAATTGAGTGGCTGTATTTCCAAGTCCATAATCTCACCTACATAATTCTACGAGGTTTCCTGGATTCCTGGCAGACCTGGAGGCAAGAGAACATCTGCCACACTCAAGACCACCATTGAAAAATCTGCTTCCAGCCACCAACTCACTACTACATGCCAGAAAAGCAATGCCTATGAGCCATTACTTTTGATATTTTATTTTTTCTCCCATATTCATTGTTAAGTATGCCAATTTGGCATCTTTTTATTTTATTTTTTCCATTACCAGTGATAACTTTGGGATTCAAGAGAACTTGAGTTTCTGGCCAAGACATAGTCTGGATATGCCCTTCTGCCTGAAACAACCAAAAAAGTAAAACAGACAAAACATATGAGACAACAGTTTTGAAGACACCGAACATTAGGAAAGAAGCGACAATCATAAACCAGGTGGGTCCTACAGTTGTTCAGGTTTACTGCCTTGAGAAAGATTCCACACCATGGCATAGAAAGGACAGTCCAGGTACATCCTTGCCAAACCTCTGAGATAAAAAGAAGGAGCTGGGAGGAAGGAAACAGAGAGAACTCACAGGGATCTGCAGAGTACCCGCTCAGGAATTCAGCAGACTGTGGATCACCTCATGCAAGTAAAAAAAAAAAAAAAAAAAAAAACCACTAAGGAAAGAACCATCTGGATGCACCAGAGGGTGTAACACTTGGAGCTCATATCAAGTTAGGAAAAGTGCCTGATCCCTCAGTAAAAAATAAACTAATTCACAGGGTGTTGGGCACAGGACCCAGAAGAAACTTTCCTCGGTGGTGGGAAATAATTAGCCTAGACTAAAAACCTCACTGGTCCTGTCTAACAAACCTTGTGAGCAAGACCCAGAAAGACCAAACTGTTTTCAAGTAACTTGTCTTTATAAGAGAACAAAGCTCAAGAAATTATGAAGGAATACAGAGTATCTAATACCCAACAAGGTAAAATTCATGTCTGATATACATTCCAGATTAATAGGCATGCATAAAAGCAGGAAACACAGATTTAGAATTAGCAGAAAATGCCATTAAAACAGCTATTATGACTGTATTCCATAATGTTAGAGACATGGAAAATACAAAAAGAGACCCAAGCTGAACTTCTAGAGATGAAAGCCACAATGTGTGAGAGGAAAACTATACTAGGAGGAAATAAAGCAGCTTAGACATTGTAGCAGAAAAGATGAGTGAATGTTAAGACAAAAACCACACAGCATAAAACATACAGAGAGAAGAAAAAAACTGGACATCAGTACGTATCTATATATGCAGCCTAAAAGAGATGTGAATGAAGTCTGGAGTGGGAGGGAAAGAAAATATTTGGATAACAGCCCTACGTTTTCCAAATATGATAAAACTATACCCACAGATCCAGGCAGCTCCACAAATCCCAAGGATCAGGAGCATGAAGAAACATCACAAAGACACATCACTATTACAGATGTAAAAAAATAATTCTGTAGAGAAATTTAGTTTTTTCAATAGACGATACTGGAACAACAACAAACCAGGAATTTAGATCCACTTCTCAGGCCATATACAAACATTAATCAAAAATGGACTATAGACCTTAAAGTAAAATCTGGAACTAAAAAACATATATATACACACACGTGTATATGTGTATATGTGTATATGTGTATATACATATATACATATACATGAAAATCTTTGGGGATTCAGTTTAGGCAAATATCTCCTAGATATCAACATCAAAAGCATGAGTCATAAAAATTGATAAATTGTACTTTAAAATTATAAACTCTTGCTCTTCAAAGTTAATTTTAAGAGAATAAAAAGTAAGCCAGAGATCAAAAAAATATACTTCCAAATCAAATATCTGATATTTGCAATATCTAAAGATTTCTCAAAAGTCAATAATAAAACAAGTGACTCAAAAAAAAGTAAATAAAACCCTAGTAAAAAGATTTGAACATTCTTTTCACAAAGGGTATATACCTAAGAATGGAGAACAAACATAAGAAAATGTGTTCAACAGCATTTATTATTAGATAAGTTTAAATTAAACTAAAAAGATATTACCACATAACCATTACAATGGCTTAAATTAAATAGACTCACCATACCAAGTGTTGGGGAGGATGTGGAAGAATTGAACTCAGACCAGTGTAAAATAATACAATCAGTTTGGAAAATAGTTTAAGAGTTTCTCAAATACTTAAACATATATCTGTCATATGATCCAGCCACTCCACTCCTCGGTATTTATCCAAGAGAAATGACAACTTGTGTCCATTCAAAGGGTTGTATGAATGTACATAGCACCTTTATTTGTACTAGCCCAAAACTGGAAACAACCCAAATGCCCATAAATTAGAGAATGGATAAATAAATTGTGAGATATTTGTACAAATTTAGTACCACTCAGAAATGAAAGAGAATGATCTATTGGGGTGCCTGGGTAGCTCAGTCAGATAAGCATCTGACTCTTGATTTCGGCTCAGGTCATGATCTCATGGTGGTGAGATGGAAACCCATGTTGGGTTCCATGCTAAGCATGGACTTGTTTGGGATTTTCTTTTCCTCTCTCTACCCCTCCCCGCTTGTTCTCTCTCTCATTCTGTTTCAAAATAAATAAATAATCTTTAAAAAAACTAAAGAGAATGAACTATTGATACAAGCAATAACATGGAGGGACTTCAAAATAATTATGTGGAGTGAAAGAAACCAGACAAAGACCAAGGATTTTCTGTTTCAATTTATATAAATTTCTATAAATGCAAACTTATTTATAGATAAAAAGCAGATCAGTAGTTGTATAACTAAAAGGGACAGATGGGAGGGACTACAATGGGGTAGAAGGAAACTTCTGAGGGTGATGAAAATGTTCAGTACCTTAATTAACATGATAGTTTCATAGGTGCATATATATGTCACAATGTACCATTTTGTGCATTTAAAAATGTTTTTAACATTTCTTTATTTTTGAGAGAGACAGAGTGCGAGTGGGGGAGGGAGAGAGAGAAAAGGAGACACAGAATCTGAAGCAGGCATCAGGCTCTGTGAGTGTCAGCACAGAGCCCCAGGTAGGGCTCAAACTCACGAACTGTGAGATCATGACCTGAGCGGAAGTCAGACGCTTAACCGACTGAGCCCCCAAGGCACCCCAAAATATGTGTATTTTATCGTATGGTAGTTATATCTCAACAAAGATATTAAATAAATTCATCATGTCAAGGTTCTTTTCATAACTCACTTATTTATCAACTGTGAACTTAGAACTACACACACACACACACACACACACACACACACAATCTAACACACATACACTGCATCACAGTAACCAGCCCACAAAATTAATGAGGGACATCAGCCTTCTCATCAAATTCACATCAAAAAGGTTTTTTTTTAATACTTCTACCTCAAAGTGAGAACTATGTAGCCCAAATGAAATGAGGCAGGCCTTATTGAAAAGACGGAGTAGTTTAATAAAACATACTAATAGAAGGAGCTGTATTCATAAAAATGACAAAAATACTAATTTTTTCACAGCAGTTTACCTCCTGCTTTGCAGGTTATTTTCATCACTCAAGGAAGGCTTTGCAGGAAGTCTTAAATGAAGATGAATGAGAAAAAAGTCATATAACTGCAAGATTTTCTACTGCTCATATATTTTTGGTTTGAGATTGCATTTACTTCTGATATGGTTCACTGTAAGAAATCAGAAGATTATTAAACTATAACTGGGGTTACCCGTGCCTCTCCTAATAGTTCTTATTTCCCAGAAATTTTTCTGAGGTAAGTTCATAAAATATATTGATGTGTATGTTTCCTGCACTCTTATGATCTATTTAAGAGATTGTAATTTTCATGTAGGAACTATGAAATAATTTTCTCTAGTTCTCTTTGCTCCTATATGAGAGGTAGGACTTTAAAAACAAATATATGTGTGTATGTATGTGTGTATATATATATATATATATATATAATATTATAAATATATTTGAGAGATTTATTATTAATTTCTCTTAATATGTACTAAGATGGAAATCTCAATTCAATTAATTACTAATCATGCAATTTTACATTGTAAAAGTAAGCCTTCAGGGCAACAATTTCCATCATCTCCAATGAACCTGATTAAAATAACTGGCCATTTCTATAACAAGTGCTCTAACAAACGGTCCTGTTCTGTCAGAGAGGAACGGGTCTGATTAGAAACTGCATTGCTGTGTTATGCTGTTATAAGATTAATGCAGAAAGAAAGTTTAGTTCCTTTTAATAAAATCCAATGACTTGTGAATTGGACTAAATATCAGTAAATAGTAAGCATAACAGTAACTCCACTTAATTTGGTTGTTTAATTTGGCCCTGAGTATAATTATTTGAGTTTATGCAGCAACTTACTTCCCTACACTCATTAAATCTCCTTCTCCTGTGTTTCTAAAGGATAAAGGAAGGCTTATGTAGGTTCAGTTAAAAGGGTGATAGAGTTTCCTCAAAAGTGATATTAATATTTTCCCAGAGTAGAATCCATCCACAAGATACTGCAATATTTAAAACATTTTGTTACATCATGCACAGGTAGAGAACAACTAAGATCTATGATGATCTACTTTAGTGAATATACAAATCCAGTTTTGAAATATGTAGAGCTTTTTATAGGTACTGCCTCTAAACTATAATAAATTCCTATGTTAAATTGTCTATGTGAAAGCAGTGGAGGGGCAGAGAGACAGGGAGATATAGAATCTGAAGTTATAGTAATTCCACATAGTTAAATACGATTGGCACCTTATTTTTACCTACTTGCTATGTATATATCATATATGCATGTATAAACTTATATACATAAATTATGTGGATGTACAATTTTTTAGTCCAGGGCTACTGTATTCATTATCAATAGACAACTCATTATACAAGTGAGAAAATATCTCTAAAAGCTACCTCCTCTTACTTATTCTCCATGCCCTCCTCAAATGTGTTAGTTATATCATTTATTTTAGTTCTTTTTTTTTAAGTTTACTTATTTAGTTTTGAGACAGAGACAACGTGAGCAGAGGAGGAGCAGAGAGAGAGAGGGAGAGAGAGAATCCCAAGCAGCCTCTGGAGAGCCTGATGCGGGCTCAAACTCACAAAACCATGAGATCATGGCCTGAGCCGAAACCAAGAGTTGGATGGTTAACTGACTGAACCACACAGGTGCCCCTATTTTAGTTCTTCTATTGGTTACCTATTCAACCTTAACCAATATATTTAAACCTGCCATTTGTTCATAAGCTTTAGACATTAAAACTTTGTATTACCCTTCAAGCCTCCTGTCTGCCTTTACAGTCCTACAATTTTTTTCACTATAACATTTTTCTTGTTTTTTTCAACACATTCTGTTCTATTGTGGTAAATATGTCAGTCAGAGGAAGCTACAATTTTGCTTCTTTAAGGGTAACATGTTACCTCTCTTAGGGGTTTGGGGGTTTTCTCTACAATCATATTTCACTAGAATTTGTCTGGATGCATGTTGCTTTTTATTCATTGTGTTGGTACTCATCAATTTATTGCAATATGAGGAGTCATTTGTTATTGCCTCCAATTTCTTCATTTTCTCTAGAACTAAAAAATTAGTCCTATGCTAAATTTCTTAATTGATTCTCCATGTTTGTTAAACATATATCTCATGTTTTCATTTGTTTATATTTTAATCTAAATTTTGAAAGATTTCTCTGATTTTATTCTCCTGCTACAATAAAAAAATCTTTCCAATCATATTTCCCATATCCAGGAACTCTTCTTCAAAGTGACATAGTCTTATTTTATGAAAATAAATTTTCTTTGCTTTTAATTAAGATGTTTTAAAGTTTTAAAAAGTTTTTTAATGTTTTTTTTTCTTGAGAGAGAGAGAGAGAGAGAGAGAGAGAGAGAGAGAGAATGAGCAGGGAAGGGGCAGAGAGAGAGGGAGACACAGAATGTGAAGCAGGCTCCAGGCTCTGAGCTGTCAGCACAGAGTCCAACGTGAGGCTTAAATCCATGAACCATGAGATCATGATCTGGGCTGAAGTCAGATGCTTAACCAACTGAGCCATCCACACGCCCATACTTGAAATGTTTTTAAAAGGTCTTTCTGTCTCATGAATCATACTTGTGTCTTCCTGTATCAGTTATTCTAGGTATTAATTTTGGGTCTCCTGTTTTGTGTTGTTTACTTCAAATGACTACTGGTCTTTGATTATCTACTTACATGAATGAAAAGGCTATAGTGATTAATATACTTAACAGGTATAGTTTCTTCAGTTTATTCATAAGTTTATTTTCACTAATAGTCTTCTCTCCTGCATGCAAGGACTGACTTTAAGCTCCAAGTATGTGGAACGTAGGCAGGGAGCAGGTAGCAAGGATAACTCTATTTGCAAAATGAGAAGGGTTTTATTAAGTGATGCCTACTTCCAAATTAGCCCTCCCGCACTTCTTAAAAAAATAACTCTTCACATTTTTAGACAGCAGTCTATCAGCTGTAGCCTTGGAAATCATGTTTTGTACACTGGGGGTATAAAAAAGTGAAGAGGTGAGAAACTGGAGTCACTGTTGTAAAGAAAGTTCTGAATTAACTAACTTGATTTCTGTCCACTCATTTCTCTGTACCAGGTGACTCCAGCTGACTCCTACCCTGGACCTTTCCACTAGAACAGCCTTTACCTCAATTTCAGACTTTTCCAGGTCAGGGATGTAGGTTCTTTGTCCCCTTCTCTGTCAACACAATTTCTTCCTATATTCCTTCATCTAGAAGTGTCAAAAAATCACTGGGGTGCCAACAGCCTTTTCTCAAGATTTTTAGACTATTAAAAATGATTCCTTTTTCTTTAATTTTTGCTGTCACTTCAATAAGATTTGAAAATAAAACTATGGTAAATATGTATATTCAGTTTGCTATCTTGAAAGGCTAAATTTAAATTACATACACACACATGTTAATTAGTTAGTTAGAAACATAGAAAGAAAACATAGAAACATAGAAACAAAAAGGAGACAATCCATCCATTAGGGTATCCTTTTTCCCAACTTAACTAAAATGTTTATTGTTTACTCCAAGGTTGGTAATGAAGAAGCTTTTTAAGCATTTTGAAACCAACCTTCTACCGTCATCCCTTGACTTAAAGATGGCCCTCTGGGGAGGGTGGCAGCCCCAAACAGAAAATAATTTCTTCTGACTGCTCAGTAAAGTTACAGAAGAGCATATTCCCTGAGAGAGCAATAAACTCAGTCCCAGAGATTGTTTAGGAAATCTTCAGGAGAAGTTATTCTTTTTCAAAATCTAGCATCCACTAGACAAAACCTTTCTTCAACATATATTCATTTGAGACACCAGACCAGAGTACCATCGACACATGTCATACAGACAGAAAGAGAAAAGAAGTTAAACACACTTGGGCTTTCCCCTCCAAGTATCATCATTATCAAGCATTTTATGCCAGAAGTTAACCAGATCCATAATTTTTAATGTAATTCTTCTCAGCAGAAAAAAGAACAGGTACTTAATAAAGTTCTGAGAATATTTTCTTCGCCAGTCTGATTCTATTAAAAAGCTAAGGAGTATTTGACAAGAATCTCTATATAACCCTTTGGTTCTTTCTTTAAAACAAAGTGGAGGATTTACTCATGTTACTAATTCTTAAACAGTTTTATATACACCCCGGATGTGAAACAATTTGCCTTGCAAATAATACTCAAACTACTAGGAAGAATCAAGTTAAAGAAAGGAGTTGGAGGTAATGGGGGTTGAGATCTCAGAACTTCTTCAATTAAAAGAAAAAGATACACATACCTGTGCACACACATACACAGGTTCTGGCATCATTTACTCACACTCTATTTTCATGAATGTTAAAATTCTCTAAATTCAACATAATTTGTAAAATTACAAAGTCTGGTTCTATGTTTTTTTCCAAGTCAGTTTCTCTAGCCCTTTGCATTCCGCCCACATAGTATAACTCAGTGTTCCTGACCAGGGCAGAGGTGCCAATCTGCATGATCTCTTTAAGGAAAACTGTAAAGAGAATGATATAGAAGAAGGTGATGAGTATTTTTTAATTCTTGTGAATTCTTGTTAGCAAATTTGCTTTTTCTTTGTAATTACTTCCTAAAGAGATGTGTCACAAATGAAAAATAATAGATAACAGAAAGCTAAGTGCATAATTTACAAAATGCATAAATATTCGAAGAAGTAATTGGAATAAAACAATACTTCAGCCTTAAAGCATGGCATATTTTGGTCACAAATAAAAGTAGATGCTTCTGAAATTTTCTAGACCATGAGAGCTAGAATATATTACTGAACAAAGAAGTGTTTCTCTAATGAAACAGCATGCTGCATATAATGAAAGCATTAAAATAGTATACAGACAAAAGCGTTAGGCACAACAAGCTTCATTATGTATGATGCAAAATAAAAGAAGAATATATTTGTAAAACCAGATGTCCTACTAAGTAAGAGCAAAAATAAATTGAAATCTGACTGGTTTATAAGTCTATCAATTATATTGGACAGAGTCAAGTAACATTTCAGCATTCTCATTTTCCTACTTTCATCTAAGAATTCACAAAAATAGGTAACCTTAAGGGTTTTACCAATTTACTTCTTAATTCTGAAAGTGAACACTGCTCTGATATTTTAAAGAATATTATCTGCACTGAAGGAAATTAAAGTGAATACTGGGAAAATAATTTATCCAATTCCCCTAGCAAAACATGCAAAAATTCAGCTGCACTCATACATATCTAAATATGTCAGCTTTCTCTCAGAGACATGCCCTGAATTATGCTACAAAATAGAATACCTGAGAGATGAAAGAGCATTCAGAACGTCAAAACAGAAAAACATCGATTACTAAAACATAATTCTAAAGTGCTTCTAGCATATACAAAATACATTTATATTCCATAGTTATGTAGTGCATAGTACTGCCTTATTATAAAGTAAGCTTTGCATCTATTTGCTATTTATCCCTCAATTACATGGTAAAATTGAATAAAAATAGAAGAATACATAAATATAAAAATATTTGGTTTTATGTCCTGAAACTTTTATCCTCAGATGTGTAGAAAACCATTACTTTGAAAAAAATGTATTTTTGTGATAAATTCTCCATTTTCTGTAACAAGTTGTTTACCTTAATTTTTGAAACCTTCAGGTCAAGTAATTCATCCTGTCATTCTGTGCTTGTGCATTTCAGTTTCATTCTTAGTATAGAAGGTATTGATCTAATAATCATAATCTATTCCCCCAAATATCTACAGTCATTTTATATCCCCTCCAACTCATTTATTACAAAATGCATAGAAATTTCCCCTGTGGTGCCTATAACAAAAGAACAAACAGAACAATAAAAAGAAACAATGTACACTTTTATTATATTTTAATGACATCCCCCTTGCCTGTACATGCCCAGCCAAGTGGAAACATTTTAGCCACGGGCATCTCCAGAGATCCACTTTATGCCACTCTGCAATACAAATTAATGGGTAGAAACTTCCATTAACAGAAAAAGTTAAAAGGCAACTAGCTATCTGTTATAAATAAACAGTGCATTTATGACTTAGCTCATACTAAATCACTATATGAAAGCCAGGGTACAGACATTGGCACAAGTGTTTCTCCTAGGGTGCACAAATTTCTCTCATTGAGGTTTCATATTGTCTCGATAATCATAAGTAGACAGCAAATTTGTAGGTAGGAAACAGTGTCTTTTGGGTTAGCTAGAAGCAGAAGAAATGAGTGAACATAAATGTAAGACATTCATTTGTTGATTACTCTTACAAGTTCAAGTTTACACGAGCTCATATGTTTAAGTACATTTTTTCTTTCAAAAATGTTAAATATTCTTTAGTCTTTCTAACCATGGTCTCAAAATTCTCAATCATATGTTTCTATCAGTAAAATTTTAATTGTGGTATGTACTCGCAATAAATGTCTGGTTAAGTATTTGTAGGTTATATACAAGTATTACTAAATGAACATATTGTGTACATTTTAAAATGCATATAGAAAATGTAAATTTTAAAAATAATGAGAAAATGTTGCAATAAACATTTTTAAAGCATCTTCCTTATTGTGATGGCTTCATATTATCATTAATATCCTGAAACATTGTACTCACTCTGGGTGAGTTCATAAACATAATGGTGGAAGTAAAAATATAGTATATATCATGTTGATAATTTCAATTTAGGAGGCTAACCTCCTGTTAGATGTGATCAATTTAATACTGCTTTATCTCATGTTTTGTGCTTAGCTCATATTAGGAGAAGAATTGCTGGCTGCCATTTTCCTTTCTTCTTGCATTATCAGTATTTTCTTCAATCTGACATTTCTCTGCATATTTTTTTTTTCAGGCCAGTGTGATTTGGTGAGGGTTAATCAACGTGGATGGAACTAGACGGTATTATGCTAAGTCAGTCAGAGAAAGGCAGGTATCATATAATTTTACTCATATGTGGAATTTGAGAAACACAACAGATGATCATAAGGGAAGGGAAGGAAAAATAAGATAAAAACAGAGAGGCAAACCATAAGAGACCGTTAAATACAGAGAATAAACTGAGGGTTGCTGGAGGGGAGGTACGTGATGGGCATTAAGGAGGGTACTTGTTGGGATGAGCACTGGATGTCATATATAAGAGATGAATCACTGGGTGCTACTCCTGAAGCCAAGACTACACTGTATGTTAACTAACTTGAATTTAAATTTAAAAAATCAAAGAAAAGAGCCAAAGGATTATGTGCTGCTGTTTGTCAACCCGCGTGCAGGAGGAGAAAGCTCAATTCTGAGGTCTATCAAGGCCAAAAGCTGAGATTCTTAACTTCCTCGAGATGGTTCAAATAGTTGTCTTACAAATGCCTAGAAAACTTGGCTTAAATTTCCACTAAGGCAGAGGTCTGTGAATTATGGAGGCCAAATCAGGCCTGCCACCTGTGTTTTGTGTGGCCTGCAACCTACGAATGGTTTTTACATTTTTTAATGGTTTAAAAGGAAAATTACATAAAATTCAAATTTCAGCATCCATAAATAAAGTTTTATAGGAACCACTCCAAAAAACATAACACAGCAGTTGCACGCTGCTAGAAGTATGTTGCTTTGTAGAACTCGTACTTTTCCCTATGAACCTCTGTACTAGTGTCCTTCTGACAAACAAATGCAGTGAGGTACCTTCTCAATCTATGTGGCAAATAGTAGTAAAATTAATATGTGTAATTGTTAACAAATAAATATAAAAGTAAATTCTCTTATTTTCTTTGCACGCATCGGAAGATTTTCCCTGCACTCTTATAAGGTGTATGCACCTCAACAGGAAAACAATTACACTACAAGTAAAGTGTCCACGAGGATGGATCTGGGGATTTAACATATGTCCTATTTGTTTTTAAGCATCAAATCATACTCTATTTACAACTCCTAAAGCATGATAACGGTTAACAGAATTAGATTTTTTGTTATTTCAATCCTTTTTTTTTAATGTTTATTTTTGAGAGAGAGAGCATAAGCAGGCGAGGGGCAGAAGAGAGAGAGAGACAGAGAATCCATTGCTGGCTCCAGGATCTGAGCTGTCAACACAGAGCCCAATGCAGGGCTTGAACCCACAAACTGTGAGATCATGACCTAAGCTGAAGTCGGACACTTAACTAACTGAGCCACCCAGGTGCCCCTCAACCTTTCACATATAATGAAGTATTTCTAAGTTAAGGAGAAAAAAAAATACCAAACATTTTTCAGGCTAGCTTAAGGACAAATGCCTTTTTAAAAACTGGGTTTGGTATTACTAAAGTTATATATTCAAGCCTATATATTTGCCAGACACTCAGATCACAGGGTGACTGAATATAAGGGAATGATTTACCCAAACCAAAAAATGAACACTGGGTTCTTCATTAACCAAAGAGTTTCCCAGTATATTATACATAAAACAAAAACACCCTTTCCTAATACTAGATATTTATTTCTCCCTATCATTGAATCAAATCTTGAAGCATTGCTTCCACAGTTTTCCTGGTTACCTTTAGGTAAGAAAAATTTCTTAGCTTACTTTCAGTTAACAAACAAACAGTCATTTACATTTTACATACAAAAGTAAGTTCAGTCTTATAGCATCTAAAAATCCATAATCATATCCAATTTGGAAATTTCTTCCCCAGATTAGGGGAAGGAAAGGAAATAAAAGGAAAGGAAAATGAAAGGAAAGCAAGGAAAGAGCAGGCCCTCTCCTAAGACTAGCAGGGCCTGGGCAAAAGGGCAACTCTTTTACATATGTAAATATTTAAAAGTTATAAATAAGGTTAATAAATCATGAAATTGTGTGTGTGTGCAGGTGTGTTTGTGTGTGTCTATATGTGTGTATTCTCCTACATTTCTAATAATGTGAAGGACTAGGTTTATATTTAGAACTCACAGATACCTCAGAGTTTCCTAAAACAATGTGAGGACCCTGGGGAAAAGGGCTTTCAGTCCACCCTTGTTAATGGGTAACCCAGCCCGAACATCCTCTTCGTCCAGTAGACAGCTATTCTATGGCCTATCACTCAGCTGAAGGGTGTGCACAATAGTAACTCAGTTCATCCACAACAGGGCAGATATGAAGAAGAGGCCCAGATAGGCCCTGGAAGTAAGCTTGGTGTCATTTGGACATGGTATCCTGTGGGCCTGAATACCTTGAGCATGGCCTAGAAGGGGAAACCTAGATCTTGAAGGCGGGTGCGCAAGCTCCTTTGTGCCCATCAACTCCTTGCCCCATCCACGCCTTCGTAGAGTAGACAAGAGGAAAGTCTTCCTTGATGGTCAGGTTGAAAGGTGACGCTGGTGACTAATGGATGTGTTGAATGTACCATTGTGGGTTCATTGTCTCCTGGGGCAATTTTGTGGGTTTTCTGAAGATACCTCATTTCTGAGAAATGCCTTGTCTCAGCCGCCTTCTCTGACAGGTCACTATCCTCTGCCTCTTGGTTCCCTGGGGACCACCCCTCTGGTGAGCCAGGGAGATTCTCTGGCCTTTGTCCTTGGGCTCCATCTCTCCTAAGATAACACAGCTGCTTGGTTTTGAGAGGTTCACATCGGGCCCACAGGAAATGCACATACTTTCCCTGCCATATCCTAAAAGTATAGTCTGCTGATCAAACTACTCCTTGCCCTTGCTCCATACTGCAGTTTCAGTCATGGCCTCTTGTTTTTGGACATGTCCAGGCAGGTGTGAAATCACCAGTGTGTATATAATTGCATACAAGAAGTCATTACAAATAATAAAGGAAAAACTTAGTGTTTTATTTCTTTCTGATCTCCCATGGTCCCTTTTTCCTTTAACAGTAATAATGCACTTAATATCAATCATGTTTTTTAAAAGGAAATATTTAAGGAAACAAGACAGTCTACTTTTAAATCCACCAAGACTCCCGAGTTCTGTATGTGAGAAAGCTTTCAAATAAAAGTTGGGCAAGAAATTTGAACCTTAAAGTGTGACTGTACTTTTGAATGACAAAACCAAATCATGTCCAAAGTCTCTGAAAAACAGAAAATGGCCAGGAGGTTCATTTAAAATATATTCTCTGAACCATTTGAGAATGGCAGGTCATAAACTACAGCAGAAAGATAGCTGGCAATAAATATTTTCCTTCAATTCAATTGCCCTGAAAGAGAAAAAGACTATGTTCTCAGATAAAAATATCATTTACACTCTTAGAAGACTATATTCAGAAAAATTGAAATAAATTATGTTTCCTATGAGTATGATATATCAATTAAAAATAGAGCCAATTAAGAGTTAAACTACCCCAAAGAAATAAAACAATTTCACATTTGCTTAGTTTTTGATATATGAGGCCATCCAGGAAAAATATACTAAATGCCTTAAATGAGTTTATAATTTAAAAAGGCAGTTGAGGGGCGCCTGGGTGGCTCAGTCAGTGGGGCGGCCGACTTCGGCTCAGGTCATGATCTCGCGGTCCGTGAGTTTGAGCCCCGTGTCGGGCTCTGTGCTGACAGCTCAGAGCCTGGAGCCTGTTTCGGATTCTGTGTCTCCCTCTCTCTGACCCTCCCCCTTTCATGCTCTGTCTCTCTCTGTCTCAAAAAAATAAATAAATGTTAAAAATATTAAAAAAATATATAAAAAGGCAATTGATAGTCCAGAAACTTTTAAGTCCAGACTTAAAAGATTAACCAGAGATAATAGTCATCCTGAGTCAACCCAGCTATATAATTATGGTAATGTTGGCAGTAATGCATTAACATGGACATTGTCATCTTTTACAGAGAGAAAAAGGCACATGGAAAATTTCAGCAAAAAACAAAAACAAAAACAAGAAAAAAACACATGAAACCCAACAGCAACAACAGGAAAAGAAACCACAACTAAAATTAAAATCCATGTGTAAAGATTTGCAAATATACAATGAATTTTATCCTAAGTGAAGACACAAAAAACAATTCTGAAAAATGCTAGCATAGTATTGTCACTAAAATGGTATCTTATCAACTTCTAAGTGGACTCCATGGGCTACTCTATTCAAATATGATGAGTCATTTATATAGCTCCATAGAAATTTGGAGTAATTTCCCAACCTCCACAAAAGGATGATTTGGACCCTGAAGCTGGCCTTAAGGGATTTATCTTTACCGTTGGACATGTTGTACTGTGTTTGTTGTTCTCATTGTATATGCAGAGGCAATTGAAAAGAATTTGGAATATTATTTATTTTTAATATATACTCTGATTTTCCCCCAAAAGCAGTTGAAACAGCTTGCAGTAAAATCTCTACACATTAAGGAAGTTAAAAATAAAAAGAGATATCTAAAAGCATATAGTAGAGTGGGAATAACATGATCTTAGGATGGAATACTTACTGGATTTGAACATTAAGTTTGTCTATGTCAGATAAGCAAAATAGCTTCTATAGTTCTCAGTACCTGATAACACCGAGCAAAACTGTACCTTAGAAAAAAGAAATATGTACTTCCCTGAGATTATATAAAATGTATAAATAATACCCTGATATTAGGCATCTTGTCATTCATTCAACAAATATTTATTGTAAACCTACTAGATTTAAGGGATAAATTGGTATGTAAAATAAGCACATAACTCTTCCAAATAAGGTCAAATAACCCCAACAGGTCTAGTTCAAGAGACAGAATGATTGCAATCGTCTCTGTTGCAATTCCCCATGGTTTTCTCTAGGTTTCTATTTTGGTAGTCAAACAATAAGCAAGTGTTTGCTGAGCTCTTACTAGTCATTCATTTATCAACTGTATTTTGAATATCTGCGATCTGCAAGGCACGATTCTAGGTTATGATCAGGAATCCGTGATGACTCAGGTGGACATTGTCTTTAAGCTATCCAGAGTGATGAGAAATACACAAATAAATACAAAAGAAGGTAGACCAAATGGAGAAATAACTGTCAATCAAGGTAGAAAGTAGCGTGGCTTTCTTGCTTACAGGAGTGGAAATCATGAAGGGGTTCCTGGAGGATGTGCACCTGGTCTTATAGACGAGCCATAAGGGAAAGTTCTCCCTGTCAGGGAAAGCACATTGGCAAAAGCAGCACAATGAGCAATCAAGGGACACAAAGGAAAAAGAACAAGTGGCTAAGTGGGCGATGTGGTATTAAAAGGGAATATGGGGAAAAAAAGTAGGGAAGTTAGTTCAGGGCCAGGTTTTGGCAAATGATAAGGTTCAACTTATGGAGCTGTTGGCCCTAAATGTGTCTCTGTGTCTTTTATTGTGCAAAGGCTAGCAAAGAAGACATACAGCTAGACTCTTGCCCTCAAGGCTTTTATAATCTAATATGCACGTGGAAAGGCAAATGCAAGATCTTCGCAGTTAACTATTCTCATACCTTTACCTACCAGATGATGTTGAGTTCTATAAAGAAAGAAGGTATACAATTGGCACCAGTCCGGAAAGAGCATATTCAGAGATGTCTGATGTGTGGCATAACCACCATCTACTGTGCTTACGTTTTATGTGTGACTACAGGTTCTCAGGACCCATTTCTCCCAGAAGCACTCTCATGAGTGCTGCCGGCTCCTGTCTTACCATATTACTCTTGAAGGATTCACTGCCTAGGCTGTGAGAATGTAGCTCACCAAGGACCTCTGTTCAGTCTGAAGAGACGCAGCATTAAAGCATACACAACTGGGAGAAGGCAGCAGATAATGGACTGAGCTGGTAAGAATGTATATGAACAAAAGTGACTCAAAGGCAAAGAGTGGGCTGACTGCAAACCACAAATAATGGCACAGAGTCTAGAAACAAAAGTGGCAAATGGCTCTCTCAATAATCTTGATGGGAAGCACTGCTCATCCCTCCATGTTTCAGACAAGGGAAGTCACCGGAGCAAGGCAACGTTAAACTATTCACCATTTCTGGGGAGAATTTTAGGTGCTGAATCAATGCTTATAGACAAGTATGTGTGGGTCGACTTTCCTCCTTTTGTGTTGATGCATTAAAATGAGCATATGAACAGATGAAAAGGATCCCTGAATTAATTTTCAACCTCACCCCAGCTGCCACTTCCATATTTACTGTTCACTTGAGCCCCACACCTTCTCACATCTCTACCTCTCTCTTTTGCCTAAAGTTTTCATCCATCCTCTCTCTTTTGCCTAAAGTTGAAAGTTTCCATCTGAGCTTTCAATGCTATTCCTGCTCTCCCACTCCCATGTTTTCCAGGTAATCGAGTTGAGCAAATTTAAACAAGCTTTTAAAATCATGTAACAATTATTTATCTATCATTTTTTATATACTCCAGGGCTCACCAGAGCTTTCAAGAAGTTAATGAACACTGACCATCTCCAAAAGGAGGAAAAAAAACGTACAGTGTTCCCAAACTTATTTGGTCACAGGACTTTCATTAGATGAAGGAGTGTATTTATCCACAGTAACTTCATAAGCTATTGGAGGCATACATTGTTTTGCAGAGCTTTTTTATTTGTTTTTTACCTTCACAAAGCCCAACATTATGGAAGACAGATATTAGCAGACGATACATTAACGGGAGATTGGTTAACAGATTAAAGTTGCAGTTATTCACTTATTTATTTAACAAATATTTATTGAGCACCTACTATGAGCTTTTCAGGCAGTGAAAAAGAGGAACAAGTAAACGAATCAAGTCTTCACTCTTAGGAAGCTTACTTTCCAGAGGAGAGAAAAATAATAAAAAATAAATACATAACATGTCAGGTGGTGTGGAGTTCTAAAAAATAAATGATAATATGATGAATGGGGATTAGAGAGAAGGTGAAGGAAGGTTTTACAATACCACATTTTATTCAAGCTGGTTGGAGAAGAACACTCTGAGAATATCACTTGTGCAAAGATCTGATAAGAAAGGGAGCAAGCCTCATGGTTATCTAGGAAGGAGAGGCTTATGTGAACACAAATGAAAAGTCCCCACACTGGAAGCAGCTTTGGCATGTTTGCAGAGAGCAAGGAAAATGGTGTGATCCAAGTGGAATCAGCATGATGGAACATAGTTGGGAAGATCCAAGATGGCAGGAACAGAACACGTTGGTCTCTTGGTTGCTATATGAGTTTGGATTCTACTCCAAGTGAAGTAGGAAACGTGCGTGCGTGTGTGTGTGTGTGTGTGTGTGTGTGTGTGTGTGAGGGTGGTGTTGTACCCAGAAATGCCCTAATATGAGTTGTGTTTTAAGAGGATCACTTTGGCTGTTGTTTTAGAAATACACTAGAGACAAATGTAGAGATAGCACAATCATTTGAGTACGTAATAATGGATCAGAGTGCCGTAGAGAAAAAAGTGGAAGTGTAGGAAGTGATCAGAATCTGGATATTATGGTCTTTAAGTAATCACAGAGCATACAGGAGACACTGAGTACAGACAAATCTTCTAAGGAGTTTCACTGAAAACCAAACAATTGGAAAAATAGCACGACATGTTTTCATTCTCTCTCTCTCCCTGTCTCTCTCTCTCTCTTTCTCTCACCCATTCTCCCTCCTTCCCTCCACCCCCTTCCTTGTTTACCTCTCTCTCACCCCAGCTATTAAGAAGATACACACTCTTGATTACAAGACTTTGCTTTATTTATTTATTTATTTAAATTTTTTGAACGTTTATTTTTCAGAGACAGAGTGTGAGTGGGGGAGGGGCAGAGAGAGAGGGAGACACAGAATCCAAAGCAGGCTCCAGGCTCTGAGCTGTCAGCACAGGGCTTGTCGCGGAGCTCAAACCCACAAACCGTGAGACCATGACCTGAGCCAAAGTCAGATGCTTAACTGACTGAGCCACGCAGGCGCCCAAGACTTTACTTTTTAAATCGAGACATCTATTGTTCCCATCCTCTCTGCTGCAAATTTAGCTCAGATAAAAATCAGTATTTACTTTAGTTTTATTTTAGTCCCAATTTCTTTTACCATAATTAAGGAAAAAGTATTTTGAAAACCAGTCATGTTTATGAAGGTATAGAACTTCTAATTGTATGTAACATTGTATACTTTAAATTGCCTGGATATCATCAATCTGGACCTAAAAGAAGGCTAAGGGCCCAGTTATTTCCATTTTATGCATGAGGAAGCCAAGGCTCAGCATAATCATTGGTTCAAGTTGATATGACTTGTTAACAGCATATAAGAAATCAAAGCTTGGGTCTCCTCTACAGTGAATTCTCAACCTGCTTCATGCCATCCTTCTTTCAATAAACTATACTCAGGGGTAGGTACCTGGATGGATTAGTCAGTTAAGCACCCAACTCTTGATTTCGGCTCAGATCATGATCTCATAGTTGTGAGATCCCAGGTCACGATCCAGTCATGAGATGGAGCCCCACATCAGGCTCTGTGCAGACAGCACGGAGCCGGCTTGGGATTCTCTCTTTGCCCCTCCCCTGCTCACACTTGCTCTCTCTTTTTCTCTCAAAATAAATAAATAAACATTTAAAAATAAATCAATAAATAAACTATACTCATTTTATTTGGAAAGAGTCACAAGCAAATCATTTACTTATCACTAAAAGGACCCTTTTTTATATATGGTTGAGGGGAAGAAGTTACATTTAGAAATGTTCTCGTGTAAGATGTTATCTTATAAAATGATTACAACTTCCTGAATATCCAAGGATAATTTATTTCCAAGGCATATATTGCCTTAAATTTTTCTAAGCTTATAGGCTATGGCATGATTGCAAAATCAACCGGGAACTGTGAGAGCAAAATCAATCAAGATACATTTTAAAGGTTGATGTTAGTAAATATCCACTCAATGCAACTGTGATTTCCAGATTTACCAATGATGTCCTCTTTTTCAGAATCAGTATTATATTTTAGTATGTAATTATATTAGTGATGATTTACATATCACTTCTATTATGTTTTCTTTAAAATATACTGAATCTGACCATTATGACTTAGCTAATGTGAAAGATAAATACATGTAAAGACAACCAATCTTATGAGTCCTTTAAGAATACCAAAATTTGAAAATTTATTAAGTAACATCATGTATACTAAAGGCAGTGATTATATGTGTGTTTGTACTACACATCTTTTTTCATCTTTAAAAGTTTAGATTCTATGCTAATGATGCTGTTAAAAGCTAGAAACAAATGTCAATAATATTGCATACTGGAAAATGTAACGGTGTATCATACAGCCCCAGTCTATGGCAAAATTTAAGTGAAAAAAGTTATAATGTTACTGAAATTCACTAGCAAAAAACAAATATTTATGATCCTAGTGGAATCCACTTCAAACCAGTTTCCAAATCTGAACACTGTTTAGTTCTTCCCATGTCCTCATTACCACCTCAGTCCAAGCCACCATCATCTCCCAGCTGGTCTCAACTGTTCCACTCTTGCCTCCAACACAGCCTGTTCATCAACAGCCAGAGGTACTCTCCAAACAGAAGTTAGTGAGCATACTTTTTATTGCTCTTCACCCTCCAAAGATGCCCTTTCACAATTATAAATAAAGTAAAAAGTCCTTCCTCTGGCTTATCAGGCCCTACATAATCTGACCCTTGACTACCTCTCAGGCCTCTTTTCCACCCGTCTCCTCAATATTCACCATACTCCAGGTATATACCCTTCTTAAGACTCTAGCATTTACTATTCTCTGTTAACTTGCCTAACCCCCTAACTTCATTTACAGCCTCCACAGAAAAGTTAGCTGCTGGGAGAAAACTTCCTTGGCCATGCTTTAAAACAGCACTCAAACACCTCTGCTCTTTGTCTTTATCCTTATAATATGCATCAATACTTGATAATATATAGTGCTACATTAATCATTTTAATTGAAATATTTGTTGACATAATTGTAAATTCACATCCATTTGTAAAAAAAAAAAAAAAGAAAAATAAAAAAATACAAAGAAATCCCACGTACATTTTCCCCAGTTCCTCTCAATGGTTAACATTTTTCAAAACCATAATATAAAATCACAACTAAAATATTGACATTACTACATCAGTCTTATTCCTATTTCTCCAGTTTTGCTTCTACTCATTTGTATAAATGTAAGTAATTCTATACAGTTTTATCACATATGTAAGTTTGTGCATCTATCATCCCAGTCAATATACTAAAGAGTTCCAAAACCATGAAAATACCTCATATCCTTTTATAAGCACATCCATCCCCCTCCCTTCTTCTCTAACACTTGAAAACTACTAGTCTGTCCTTTGTTTCTAAATTCTTGCTATTTCACAAAGGCTATATAATTAGAATCATCTAGTATGTATTCTCTTGGGACTGGCATTTTTTCACTCAGCTTAATTTCCTGGAGATTTATCTAAGTTATTGGATGTGTCCGCAGTTGCTTTCCCTTTATTGCTGAGTAATGTATGTACCACTGTTGGTTTAACCATTCACCTGTTGAAGAACATCTTGGCTGATTCTATTTTTAGCTATTATCCATAAAGCTCCTAAAAACAACCACTTATATATTTTTGTGTGAACTCAAGTTTTCATTTCTCTGGGATAAATGCCCAAGAGGGCAATTGCTGGGCCATATGGTAAATGTATGTATCATAGTTTTTATTACCTACCTCCCCATTAGAATGAAAGTCCTATGATACCAGCGACTTGGTTGTTTTGGATCAGTGTTGTATCCTAGCGTCCATAACAGCGCTTGGCACAGAGCAAGGAGTTAACATATATCTGTTGGACGGGTAGGCTTCAGAGCCTTATGGAGCCAATGTGCACAGATGCTATTGCTTTTATAACTGATTAAAGCCAAATGAGTCTGCAAAAAGTCTCTCTGGGAAAAATGGTAGAGATGAGAATAAGAGAGGTATGGCCATGGTGTCCCCTCATGTGTCAGTTTGACCCTGAATGAAAGAGCTGTTAGGCTGAGCAGCTGTGTGTATAAAAGGATGTGTGAGTCTCTGAAAAAAAGTCACATGACTTTCCAGCCCCAAGGAACACAGAGTATCCCAATGTCATCAAAATGGCTGCTATAGCTTCGGACCATGTACAGTTTCAAGGGCCTGGAGGGCCACCAGCCCAGGACAAAGTAGCCTACTTGTTAACCGTATTTTCAAGATGGGACCAAGCAGCAGAGTCAGGGAGCTTATATACTTTCCTAAGCACATGTTGGCAACCTGGCAAAATAGTAAGTAAGCTCCCCCCAAAATATTTATTAAATGTGTAAATAAATAAATTACTTCTTGACAGGATTGGGTAAAGCTTCAGGGGAGAATGAGGCCTTACATGGGTCACTGGGATGGACAATGATAGTTTACAGGACAGGAATGTGGAAATCAATGTTAAGAGCCCAAGGTGAGAAACCTGTTACATCCAAAAAAACATATTTTAAACTCTATTTGTGGTACCACCTATATTTCTGGACATCCTTTATATAATCATGAATGAATCAGTTCTAGAAGGTCAGGCCTATTAGTATAAACACAACACTTTCATGTGTATAATTTTCTAGCAAAATTTGTTTAACATCTTTTTTGTCGAGATTTGTTTTCTTGACAAATTTCTTTCAATAAGCAATGGGAAAAAATCTTTAACTGTTATTAAAAGTGGCAATTTTCAAATATTTTGAGTTTGCGAATATGCAAATATCTCATTGCAAAAATCACAAATTATGTCTATATTTGAATAGTATAAATATCCATTATACGTATCTCAGTGCTCTTTGTAAGGCTCCTGCAAAGGATGAAAACACGAAAATTAAAATGCCTTGGAACTCTGATAGATTAAGGGATAACATATTTAAAAAATTTTTTTTTTAATGTTTGTTTATTTTTGAGACAGAGACAGAGCATAAACGGGGGGGGAGGGTCAGAGAGAGGGAGACACAGAATGTGAAGCAGGCTCCAGGCTCCGAGCTGCCAGCACAGAGCCTGATGCGGGGCTCAAACTCATGGACTGTGAGATCATGACCTAAGCTGAAGTCGAACTCTTAACCGACTGAGCCACCCAGGAGCCCCTGGGCGGGGGGGTGGGTAACATATTTTACAAACAATAAGCCAATATCTTTCTCTGGACTGATTCTTTCAATCAGTTCTTGCTGTAAATGGTTGAAAACGACAAAATTCAATAAGGTTGCATGATTATACATTTAGTGTAGGATTATGTTTGTGTACCCTAAGCTTGGCTTCTTTTTAAGTATTTTTCTGCTTAGTTTCTTAAAGGTATAGTAATTCCTCACAATATGGTTCTACAACACTGATTCTCAACCTTGGTTGTGCATTAGAATCATCTGGGGAGATTTTAAAACTCTTAACGCCATATTCCAGACCAATTAAATCATAGTCTCTGGGGTGGGAGCCAGGCATCAGTATTTTTCATAGGTCCTCAAGTGATTCTAATGTGCAGCCACAGTTGAGAATCAGTGTTCCAGAATAATTTGCATCAGTTTCAGTAGGGTGCTTATTAACAGTCAGACCTGGATCCACAATCATATATATTAAATTGGAATATCTATAGATAAGCAAGAGAAATCTGAATATTTATCTGTAGTCCCAGCTGTACAGTAAGTTTGAGAACCTTTGGTTTACACAGTTAAGGCGCCCAACACTGACCTGTAAAGTCACTGGTGAGTAGTAGAGTTAGAAATTTCAACCCACAGTCAGAAAATCTTTTGGAGTTTGAGACAAGTCTATTTTGGAAGTCTCTTTAGAGGTCTTGATTTAGCTAGTGTAGTTACATGGCTTGCAGGTGTCAGTAATAACTCCAGGTAAAGTTTCCACACAGTTTTCAAGTAAATACTTTATTAGGGCAAACTGATCCTTCAGTGGAAAGTTAAAGTAAAGAGGCCATTGAGCTAAAAGTAGAAAGAGTAATTTTTAAAAATAATAATTATTTATAAGAATCAGGGATGTTAAGACAAGAATTCTTACAGAAAAGCATAAAGCTGTGAATTGAGCTCCCTCTTGGCCCCCACTCATTTTTTTCCTTAAAAAAATTACAATTAAAATGTTTTTAGAGAAAGGGGGAAATTAAACATCAATGGGAATCCCCATTATACTTAAAATTATTAGACCATCAGGGATAATTAACCCTTTAAAATATGTAAAGTATGTTTTCAAACCTCTCATCTAACACTAACAAGTATCCTGTTTAGGGAAGCAGGACAAAGGATTATCACTTTTTTTGTATGTAATGTTTTACTTCAAGCTTTAATTTAAATTCTAGTCAGTTAACATAGATGGTAAAGTTGGCTTCAGGTGTAGAATTTAGTGATTCATCACTTACATGTAACACCCAGCACTCATCCCAACAAGTGCCCTCCTTAATATCCATCGCTGACTTAGCCCATCCTCCACCCATCTCCCTCCATCAACCCTCAGTTAGGACAAAGGATTATTAATTCCAGTTTTTATAGACATGTTATTTCTAGCACATAACACAGTGTGAAGGTCTGGGTGTTTGTTAAATTGAATTATCGGATAGGAATTTTGAAGCACAGAACCATTAAGTGCTAATTGATCATTCATCAATTGGGCTAGAGACAGCTGCATTAAAAACCCTGGCCTAATCCAGAAGTCTCCCCTAATGGCAGGCTTCCCCCAGTGTAAACTGGAGAATAAAGGCCATTCTTTGAGTTGTCCTTAGCCTGGTACACCCACAAACCATATGGATGCTTTTAACTATGTTGAGGGTACTGACCAAAGATTTTGATGCAATGGAGAGACGTGGGACCAGAGTCTGTATGTTTACTAAGCACCACATAACACAGATAACATGTAATTGCCAAATATGTTATTAAGCCAATTACACATGATCCTCAAAATGGAAAATATCATTGGCTAACTCTGAGAAAAGGGAAATATTTGAGTTACAAAAGTAAAATGACTCATAGGCCCATGCTGCATCAGCTTGGAATCTATATCTTTCTTGCCCAGAATACAACTTCCTTTTTAATCTTGATCACATGGAATTCAAGTGCTTTCATTTTTTAGTCATTGAAGCAATCCTTCCCATAGATCTTAAAAAGCACTTTGATTTCCTTGCTGAATTCAATGCCAAGGTTTGTGATACAAATAAGCGCTTGATTTCAAAGATGGAAATCCTTATTGTCAGTATTACTGGTAAGTGTTTTCTAATGTTAGGTTAGAATTAATACTATTCATAAAGTCATAGTAAATATCTGATACGAGTCAAAAAATAAAAATAAGTAAATATTTATTGAATGTATGAATCCATTAATCAATAGTGCAAAATTAAGACCAAACTGGTTTACAATAGTTAGCATAACATATAAGGAGGAAAGTTTTAGATTCTGTGTTTTTCTGGCCAACTTCTTCAGTGGGAAAAGGGACTAGAGAGCATATTGTCTTCAGCTAATCTGATAATATGGGCTATTTCTTTAAACCAGTCCTTTTTCTTTCAGGGCTTGGTGAACACCTAGATCAGCTCTCCTTCCTCAAAGAATAAGAACCACAAAAATTTATGCTTAACAGGAATTGAAGGCTGGGAGCTGTGCACACATAGGGAACAATGCACAGAATGCCTTCAGTGGTAAGGAGTTCCGGGAATGAAGAAATCGTCCTTCCCTAAGGCATTAGATTTGTTACTAGGCAACAAATAAAATATGATTACTTCTAGTCAGCCCAAAATGAGGCTCCCAGAAGAAAACTGTGTACTTAAAAATTCCTTTCAAAAGTCTAACCTTTAGACAATTTTGGTGCTCAATTCACCCTATAATTTACATTTTATAATGTATACACACATACACAAGCATGTATATACATATGTATACATATATGTACATGTGTGTATTTCACATTATTCTATGGAATTTTAAGAGCATGTATAATTTGGTAATTCTATATAAAAATACTAATTATTATTAGTCTTATAAAATTATAACCTCTGCTACTGTCATGATAAAAAAACTCACACATAATGGCTAAAATCCAAAACACTAAAGTAACAAATGCTGGTGGGGTTACAGAACATTGGAACTCTCATCCATCACAGGTAAGTGTGCAAAATGGTACAACCACTGTGGAAGGCGGTTGGAAGTTTCTTACTTTTTTTAAAAGTGTTTATTTATTTATTTTGACACAGAGAGGGAGAGGGTGTGCATGCAAACAGGGGAGGGGCAGAGAGAGTGGGAGCATGCATGCATGCAGGAGAGGGGCGGGGGGGGGGGGGGGGGGAGGAATCTTGAGCAGGCTCCACACACTCAGCACAAAGCCTGAAACAGGGCTTGATCTAAAGAACCATGAGATCATGGCCTAAGTTGAAATCAAGAGTCATGCTTAACTGGTGGCTTAACAGGGTGGCTTAACTGACTGAACCACCCAGGTGGCCCTGAGGTTTCTTACTCTTACATGCACTCTTACAAAATGACACAGCAATTGAACTCTTAGGTATTTACTCTGGTAAGTTTAAGACTGTCACACAAGACAAAAGAAAAAGCTGCACATGAATGTTTATAGCAGCACTATTTATAACTGCCAGAAAGTTGAAAACAACTAAGGTGTTCTTTAATAGGTGAATGAATAAACAAACAGTGATACATCTATAAAATGGAATACTATTCAGTGTTTTTTTTAAAGCTATTAAGACATGGAGGAACCTTACATATATATTGCTAAGTGAAAGAAGTTAGCCAGAAAAGGCTGTACACTATATTATTCCAGACACATACACTGCAGGATTCCAACTACATGACATTCTGGAAAAGGCAAAACTATAGAGACAAAGATAAAAAAAAAAATCAGTGCTTGCCAGGGATTTGGCAAAAGAAGAAGGGATGACTAGACAGCACAGAAGATTTTTAGGTCAGTGAAACCATTTACGAGGCTATGGTAGACATGATATTATGTATTTTTCAAAATCCATAGGGCTGTGTAATACAAAAAGTGAACCCTAATATAAACTATGGATGTCAGTTCAAAATAATCAATACTGTTGTATCAGTTATGAGAAATATGCCCTATTAATGCGAATGCTAGTAATAGGGGCAACAATACAGGCAGGTAGAGGGATAAATGGGAACTCACTGCTCAATTTCTCTGTAAACCTGAAACTGCTCTAAAATCTAAAATCCATTTATTAAAAAATCATATGTAGATAATATTAATTCTGGCACTGGAAACACTTTTTTCTAATTTGTAACATATTGACAAAATAGTTGTTAAAGTAAGTCTATTAATTATGTATTTATCATTCCTGTATCATGAAACTTAAATTTCTTTAGCTATATTCCAAAAGATATTTAATTCACATTCTGCCATATTGAACTAAATTAATAAGCTCCCCTTTTATGGCTATCTGAAGAAATTTTCAATCCTTTTTCCAAATGAAATGTTCATATTTTATTGGTACATTTCTTATTTTCATTGACTTTCAATGTCGTCTTGATTTGCAAAAACAATAATAAGTATTTTTGCCTCTAATGTGGTGTTATATAACTGAATGCCAATTACTTTTAGCTACTGAAAGTCTTGTGCAGAATTTCTCAAACTTCAGTGTGTATGTGGGTGTCTACTGGGGATCATTTTGAAAAAACAGATTTCTGACTTAGTTAAGCGGTCCTGACAATCTACATTTCTAACAAGCTTCCAGGCAATTCTGATGCATGACCCCACACTTTGAGCAGCAAGGCTCTAGAGCACATCTGGGCCATGAAACTATTGCCATTGTGAAAAATAAACCCAGATACCCAGCAGTTCTTACAAGGGATTAAATTGCTGCTTTTTGTTTGTTTGTTTGTTTGTTTGTTTGTTTCCCCTACCTGAAAAAGCTCCCAGGGAACCCAAAACTTTTAAATCTACTTTTCCAATATATAATCCTTTTCAATTTCATCTATGAAGAGAATGGCTTGATAACCTTTGTACAGTAAGCAACCTACCCATTTAGTCAAAATACTCTCCTAGCTTGCATGAACCGAAGACCATCTGTTTCTGGTTCAATTACTTGATTTATATATCTTCAATCGCAGAAAGATCAAACAACTGGCTCAAGGTCACTTAACCAATAACTGCAAAGGTCAGATCTAAATCCAGGTCTCTGAATCCAAATCCAGTCCTTTCCCCTCCATTTTCTGTTGTTTCTGATAATGATGCACTCCAAAGAATAGTGACTAGTTTGTTGAGACCACAAAATCCCAATTCTGAATTGAAAATCTCAGCCACAGGCTTGCCAGTGCAATTCCTAACATGGATTTAAAGTCTTGTTTGGAACCAGGTACAATAAGGGAGAGAATTTCTTTGTGCTTCAAAATAAGCCCTGGAATTCAAAGAAATTATGTGGATTAATGAGCTTATTTGAATACAGTGTAAGGTAGGAGAGAAAAGGCTTGGATGTTCCACCATGAAGAATGGAAGTGAGAATAGTTTGCTTTATTTCTCAAAACCTGATGGTTCTCTTGAAAGAATTCATAGCTAACCATGTATGGGAGTCAGAAGCAGGTGGACACTTCTCCAGGACCCTGTCCAGGGTAACCTCCCTTATACTGGGATTATCAAATGATGACCAGATGTCTTCAATGGAACTTCCAAGCTATTAAAGGTAATTGAAACTAAATTTTTCTTCACAATATGAAGAAAACAAGATGACCCAGAGATGTGAAAAAAATTTTATGCCATTGTATAGATATTATTAGTTGGAGCTTATATTTAGACTCTCTCGACCTCTGGTTTAAGGACCAGCCACAACTTCACACTGATATCAGCAGTAGGTTAGGGTTAGAGACTTCATCAATATGAAATATTTAAGTGACATTAGGGTCCACATATGCCTTCTAAATACAGTAAGAATCCTTGTATACTCTTACCCTCTCCCTCCTCGAGCCCTGTAGCATAGAAAAGAAAAAGTAAGGGTGATCTGACCTTGAGAGAAATTCCTGCCTCTGAACAGTTGACAGCATCCCATTATGAAAATTCTGTTCTCATTTCAAGGGAAGATTCCTCTATAAGTGTGTGTTTGGATGTAAGTGGCTCAACTGAGGTGCTCAAGTGGGTGACCAGACTGTCTTCCTCTAGGCCCTGCTGACACCATATCACAAATATTTGTAAACAAGGAAGATTAGTAATGTTCTCTTTACGGGATTAAGTGAATGTCAAAGCAACCAAGACTTTGGGCTCCCATGTCTGTCTATCTGGGGATGTTCTGAGGTATTCATGTGTGAATGCTGAGCAATAATGCTATAATAAGGGAGAATCAGCCTTGGCAATTCTGGACCCAGTCTGAGAAAAATCAGTAGCCTCTCAGTTCCTTGTGGGTGATCTGAGCTCTGAGAGATAATTATAGGCAGTTTAGGTGCCTGTTGTAAAGAGCACAAATGCTACCGTACTATAACCGTCTTGCACAGAACTTATACTATAAATTCCCAGTCACGGCAAGTCTCCAGAAAAGTACATTCTTCCCCCACAGTCGCAGAGCCCAGAGGCATTCTATGCTGTTTGCTGGTGGTTGGAAATCTGGCTCTAGATGACATACCCAGCTTTGCCTTACTCATTCCTAACACCATGGTCTTAACCATCACTCCAACAATTAGGGCTCATGTATTCATTCCCCACTCTTACTACCAGGTACCATTCCTGCATTCCCCTCCCTCTGATCAAAATCCTCTCCCTCTTCCAAGACTCAGCTCACATGGGACATCCTCCATAAGATCCTGCCCTGACAGCATCCCATCCACTGTGGCTTCCCTGCTTGCTGCACCCCTACCACAGATAAGGACCCCCAACCACTCACTTGGAATTTCTGTTGAGCCACACTTCTAAGAAGACAGCATCACGAGCAGTCCTATTTTGTTTAACTTCCCAGGATAAATAAGAACGGGGATAAAAGAGAGAAGTGCAGATAATACATTTATTGAACTTTCAAAGATTTTTGTGCTAAAAATGCCAACATTGGAAGCAGGAGGAAACTGGATTGCTGAGAGGGCTGGGTGGGCAGTTTTCTTTTATGAGTGTATCTCTGAAGCTAATCAACAGAATAATATCTGGGAAGCATGAAGAATATAGCTTCAGGACAAGTGTGAAAGAAAGAGGCAGATAGTTTAAAATAAAAGGCAACACTTTGCAAGTATGGCTGGACAATATTGAAAAAGGCTGACACCATGAAGCTATTAGCCCCATATACCACTGGGAGGATTGAGACATAGTCCAGGAGTCCTCAGCAGGAGATGTGGTATATTCAGTGGGAGAGAGGTGGCATTATTCAACTCTCAGGGTTCTCTGTTGCTGGAAGCTTCTATCAGTCTACTACCAATAAGAATGATAATGATTTGCATAGTTTGCAATCAATAATAATAAAAGCACAATGACTGGGGATGACTTACTGTGCTGACAGTGAATCCCATTAAATCCTCGAGGACATTTACAAACATAACCTATGAACGTGTCCCCTCGGTAAGCCTCACTGATTTCGCAGGTTCCTCCATTATGGCATGGGTTAGGAATGCAGGGACCTGAAAGGCAGAAAAAAAAAAAAAAACAATTGCTGCATGATACATATGCTTTAAAGTAGATACTGGGCCAACATTTTGCAATTAACAGTTTTATAGATATTACATACATATTTATAGATACTTATAGATATCTATATCTATAATATAGATATAATCTATATCTATATCTAATATAATCTATATCTATAATATCATATTTATAGGTATTTATATTTCTGAATATTCTTGGTATAGGAAATAGAGTTGTTATATGGGCTCTAATAGCCTGGGATTGAATCCTGGTTTCGCCACCTTCTAACCATGTGGCCTGGGAGGATTTAGCTAACCTCTCTGTACCTCATTGTCACCCTGTGTTAAATGTTGGAATTATTAGAATCTATCTCAAAAGGTGATGATACAGATGAAAAAGAATTTGTATGTATCAAACACCCAGAAAAATGTTTGTCACATATTAAGGAGTCAAAAACAATATTAGCACTAAGTAAAATATCGGTATTAAGGTTTCCAAATTGTAAAATATCTTCTGCATGTTTAAAAAGTAATACTGAATGGCAATTTCTGGAGTTATTAACACTAAAGAGCTTTTGTAAACCTGCAGGTGAAAATAGCATATACTTACAAATGACCGTAGCCACATAGTCCAAGGTACTATGGACACCTGGTTGCAATACCTTTACTGACTATTTATGAGTTTGTGGTGAGGCAGGCTTCTACAAATCACAATTTTTACCAGTCTATAAGAAGTAGCTCATCAAAAGTTACAAATATAGGGGGAAAAGGGCTGATAGTCATTTTTAAGCTTTGAGAAAGTGACTTTACCAAAGTTACTGGTACCTGTTAACAGGCACTAGAAGTGTGGTGTCTGATCTCCCTTGGAGAAAAGCAGCTATTAACACAATGAAGGTATGAACCTGGGCCAGTCCTGCCTAACTCAGGGCTCCTCTAGTGCACATTCTCTACTCTGGGGTGCCCCTTTGGTATGGCTGAGATTTTCTCAAGTGGCACGGCAGTCCCAGGCTTTTTTAATAGATCTTCCTTCCTTCCTTTCTTTTCTCTTTTGGAAGTGACAGGTTTGTGTCACAGTCTGAAGGCTAATCCTACCTACTCTTGCTTCTTTCACCCTTTGTCCATCACAGACATTCTCACCCAATAAATCTTTTGTACCTCTGATTTTGTCTTACGGTTTGCTTCTTTGGAAGTGATGCTAATTGACCCAGGGCAGAATACAGCCTAGGAATAGTGAAGAAGGGAAGAGAGACGTTGAAGGAACTATCAACTCTCACTGCGAGATGAAGAAAGGCCAAGGAAAAATATATAGCAGTCTCTAATTTTGTGTTTTTAAATTTTGTTTAACTAAAAAGACTAGAACACATGAGTGAAAGAAAAACCACCAAAGAGAAAGTTAAGATGTTCAGATTAGAAAAGAAAGATTAATTAAACAGCGTGACTATGTATGACAAAGTAAATGCCTGAGTCCCGGAGGAAGATTAGTCAAGAAAAGGAGCATGTGGTTTCAGCAGAGAGTAGAGAGGAGGCAACAGGGTTGGTCACAAGAATAGTGATAACTTGAAGCAATTGGGAGAGAGCTCCATTAGGCTAGGCTGTTGGAAGAGTCCAACAGTGAATGGCTCCTCAAGCATGGGACAAAGTCATTTAGAGACTTACAGATAGAAAAGGAAATTCACCATCATCACTTTGAGCTTCCAACAGGAAACACTTAGGGGTTGAAAAACATTGTCTTGCGTGGAGGCAAGACTAAAATTTAATTGCTTTCTCCAGCAACTGTCTTTGAAACTCAGTTTCTTTCAGTTTAAAATTTCATGAAATTCAACAGTTGTGGAATCTAATGAGAATATGCATGAAATACAACACCTTGTGGTAACTCTGGATCATGTTGATAGGGTTAACTTTCAAAAAGTGAAAAGAAATTAGTATATCTGTGATTTTTCTCCAGATACCTTCACATCAATTAAAAACAATGCATTTATTTAAGTAGGTAGTTTTGTGCGGTGTGGTATATTAATTAAACTAACCCACACCTGCCAGTTGGTACACTGCCAATGTTTAAGACAGGAAGAAAGAACTGCACCAATGATCTGTTTTGTAGTAAATGGAATCAGGTTTCTTCCATTGCTAAAATATGCAAATCATGTCACAGAACCTCTTCTTTCTCAGTTTTTCCTTCTTCCCTCTCCCAAAATAATTCACGTTTGATGGTACCTTACAATTTATAAATTCTTTTCACATATGTAATCACTTTATTTCTCTTAGCTACTCCATGAGGTCACTGTCATTACCATTAGCCTTAAAAAAAAGGTAGGGCACAAATATCAGATAATGTTTCTCAAATGAACCTCTATGAGTGATGTCTATAGGTCTCAAACTAAGAGTCTGTGATCCCGAAACCTACATTTTTTTAGAGACTGAAAAGTTGGGGAAGGGAGAATGAAAAAAAAATTGATTTAGAATTTTGATTCATCAGTTCACTTCAAAATAAGAAAAGCCATGACAGTTTTTTTTTATTAACTGATAAGTGTTAGCCATGCATATAACTGCTACAGAAAAAAATATGTAAGTAATTACACTCAATGAATTATACAATTTTAAATAATAAGGAGCCTTGGAAATAACCTAATCCAATCTTTCAATTTTGCAGATGAGGAAACAAAGCCTAATAAGAATTCAGTCATTTTTCAAACTAAAAACAAAACAAAACAAAACAAACAAACAAAACCAAAAAAACAAAAACAAAAACCTAATATAAGAAAAGTTGGGTTTAAGGATTTGTATTAGGAGGAAAACAGTTTAAGTTATTAAACCAGAAATGATCGAGCTATTCTTGCCTCTTAAAGAGCATGATGTCGTTTATATTTGGGAGAAAGTAAACCTTTTCTATGCTCTCTTCCTCTTAAAAAGCTGGGTGAGGGAGGGATTAACAACAACAAAAAAGGCTGAAATAGTAAGGCTTTCATCAGTTCTTAGGAACCGTTAAAGCCATGATTCCATGGAGGGTGGTCTATGGAAGTCACTTTGAAGAACGAGGGGCAAACAGTAGCTTGCAAGCCTACTGCACCTTAGAAAAGTAGTGGCTCAAAGTTGAGGATGAGTTAAGAGCTCTGCATAATAAAGGGAAGAACTAAGGAATGGATGGAGAAAACCCAGAAGAGGAGACCCCAAGGCTGAGCTGGAAGTGGACTTGAGGGACACAGTGGGGTCAAACAGTATGCTATGAGGCTGTAATATGTTAAGATAAGTAGCTAGTAAAAAAGCATGGCATCTAAAATTCAGGTTTAAGTTGTTAGCACAGCTCCTGTGTGAACTGTCTCTGCTGGAGCATCCAGATCTACATTTAGTCCGCTAGATGCACAGACCTGTGTGTGGTGTTTGGGGAAATCAAGAGGAAAGGGCTGTGCCATTCATCCAGCTTATACTGGTGGAAAGGAAGAAACGTTACAGCACATGAAGCCCAGGGGATTCAAGAAGAGATAGGTGGCAGAAGACAGAGCTGACAGGGTATCTAAAGTTTGAGACACTAGATATTTCCTGAGGGCATAGGTGAAGCCTGCTTGGCAATCTTGGTGCAACCTCTGGGATTCCCAAAAGATAGGAGTTAGAGCGTTGGGGCTGATTTCATTTACAACCCAAAGAACATCATGACCTCAGCTGACATCTAAGTTTCAGAAAAAGATTACCTGTTAACTGAGGTTGTGACTGCTGTTATTTTTCCTATTCTAAGAAATTCTATGATTTTCATTTAAAGCGTGAGGATGAGGTAAAATAAACGGGACAAGGATTTAACCTTTCTAGAGTGCCTTATATGCTAAGCAACATAAAGTATACACAGTATTCTAACTAATGCTCTGTAAGAAAATATCTTCATTTTAGAGGCCAGAAAACAGGCTTGCTCACAGACGTTAAGCGGCATGCCTAACTGGAAGAGGCAAGATTATAACACACTCTGCCTGACTATAAATCTATGCACTTTCTATTGAGCCACACTTCCTGCCATGTTGAAGGTCTGTATATTAATATGTTAATCTTGATAGATGCAAACAGAATCAGCATGAATTCACTAAGCATGTTCCTATAAATAATGCAGGACTCCAAAGCCTTCCTAAACGGAAATATTTCAGAGTGTTTTCAGCAAATGGATCAGGGTGTATTAGATATTATAAATATAGATAGATAAGCTCTGCTATACTAACAGTGCTCCATTCTCCATTTCAGCTATGTTTGAAATCAACTGAAAAATATGTATATTTCCCCAGTAATATTTTGTAATTACATATTTGTATGTATATAGTCTTGCTTGCACTATGAGGATAAGAAAAAAAATTGACTCCGTCTAACACAGAGATTTTGTTTGTTTGCTTGTTTGTCTGTCCTACTTATGGTGTATGCCTTGTACATACTCTTTTGGAGTACTCATGACAGAGTGTCCCTTTTCCCCATTAGACCATAAGTTCTCTATGGGCAGTGTCATGTACATAGTAGGTGGTGAATAAATTTTGAATAAACAAGGGTATGACAAAATGAGTGATGACCATGACATCTTTCGCATAAATCTCATTCAAATTTGTGTTTATAAGATACCAAATTCTTTTGGTTTTTCACTAATTAATTAGGATACCTTCTGTAACTTTTCTACACCTTTCAAGGTTCAAGTTCTTTAAATCTGTAATTAAGTTCCAGTATTTTTCATCTCTAATAGAGTTTAAGCTTCAAGAGTATTACAAGTGTAATACCACTACAATTGTAAATAACAGATCATTAAAATGTAAACTTTTGCATAATAATTACATGTATCTTAATTCTTTGGCAAATATAGAATCAAGAAAAATGTAACATTGTATCATCTCATCAATAGTGTTTTGTTCTCCTAATTTGCCAAATCCTGTGTAAATAAAGACATTCATTTAAAGCATTAGCAAGATGAAATAATCGGAATATACAAATTAGTACATAAAGGCAGTAAAATAAATGTAGCCGAAAGTCTCAACTCACAGAATTTGCTTGTTAGCCAAAACGTTTTGTAGTTTGATATTAAATAGTGATAATTAAAGTATATATCAACTCTTTCCAGGTTTGTTTCTCCAAGTGGTAAATGCGCTAATCATACGAGAATTAGAGATCCCAGGAAACTCTCTTTCTGTTTTTGTGTTTTCCCTCGTCCAACATATCAACTGTTTTACACGGAAAATAAGTTATTATGTTAAGGTTTTGGCATACTGATAAATAATCATCATCACCTATAGCATATATTATTGCTTGTACTGTGAAGGTGAGAAACACACAGGCCCTGACTTTGATCAACACAGAGTGTTTTGGTTTTGGTTTTTGGTTTTGGTTGTTCTGATTTCAGGTTAAATAACATTTATTCATTAGGCATCTATTATGTTCTAAGCACTCTACTAATTTGGATAGATATTTTCAACAGAATTAAAATAGTCAGCAGCTGGAAGAGTAGGTTCACAACACAAGAAAATATTTAGTCATCCAGTTTATGCATCTCACTTATTAAAGGTAATTTTAATAGCTATGCTTTATTGCAAATATAATACACTCAGTATATGTGTGTGTATGTGTGTGTGTATGTATATATCCATACATAGAGAGAGTTTACATAATGGTTTCTGGAAATTTAATTCTAGGGTTTCCTTAGTGAAATCACATTAACAAATGTTTGCAATATGGCCACATTCTTCACTTTTACTGCCAAAACTTTGGTATATTTAGGGCATCTCATATTTTTTCTGTAACATGTAAGCATATATATATATATATACATATATATATATATTGCTTATATATAGCTTTGAAAACAAATTTAGAGCAGAGCAAAATTTTAAAACAAATAAGAATTATCCAACCACTTAGAGCTTATAAAAACAAAATAAGACAAAGATGATCTTAATTCCTTTCCACTTCAAAAGTCTCTTTTAAAAGGTTTGCTTCCTTTTGTATTGTAGCTATATAAAAGGAGTATATACAGTGGTGGTTACAAGCTTCAGTTCTAATTAGTATTCATAAAAGTACAAATCATCCGATTAGACAACAACACTTGGTAATATCACTCTTAACTATAAAAAGTATAAGTGGACTTTTAACATACAAAAGGCTTCAGGGACTTTTAAAATCAATAATGCTATAATACTTTTGTAGGTAATCTTTAAGTAGCTCCTAACACAATGGGGACAGTATATGATCAATATTAATGAACAACTGAATTCCACAGCATGTTTTCCAGGCATTTTTATGCAAGCTCATATAAGAGTGTCAGCAAGATTAATTGTTCACAAAAGTAATGGATCTATATGGTTTGCTACTTTTCTGCATTTACCTCCTCACAATCTCAACAGTAGAGAGGTGAAGTTGTTTCCATATGTGTAACATGGTTAGTTTTTCACACATTCAGCGACTATGCCCCAAATCATGAATGCCTTATAGTATGTAAGCAGATTATTAGGAAGCAAATAGGTGAACCCTCTCTTGCGGTTATGTGTACATAGTCTTGGCCAACTTTAGAAATTATTCCCCCCAAACGCTGGCAGTTAGATATTAAAAATAAATGTACATTTTAGATTATATAATAAGGAAATGCCAATCAGACAATCGCAAGAGCACAGTTTCACTAGCTGTTCTTGCAGTAGAATACAAAAGGAACAGTTACTACCCAAAAGTTCACTTCAAAATCTGGTCTTAAAAACACATTAAAGCCCTCTTATTATACTGTTGCTTTCACATTTAATAAGGTTTGAACATGTTGGCAGTTGCCATTTTGAGCCATTGCCACTCTATTTTAAAACTAGTTTGAAAAAGGAAAAAAAATAGTCTGGGAACGTTGACATGACTGATGCTTCTCAAACCATTTTTTTTTTTTTTTGCTTCTTGTTTTTCTTTCATCCTCCTCCTCTCTCTTTACATTTAAAAATGTAAAGTGCAAATTCAGCCATTTGAAGGGAAAAATTATCTGTGGGTGTTTTGTACATATAAGGCGGGTAAACTATAAAAAACCTAAAACATTCCATTTTAGAGGAGGAATGAGAAAATGTAACAAATTGTTCTTTAAATGTAAAAATATTTGAAGAGCTTATAAAAATTGAAATCTGGGGCTAAACAGAGTTCTTGTTTTTAAATACCTGCCAATAAACTTTCTCCTCAAGAATTAATACTGGACTCCTTATATAGAATTGTCCACAGGAAAGCACTGAGATAATTAGTGGCTAAAGACATGTTTTTAGAGTCCCTACATAACAAAGTCCTGCAAAGTGGGTGGCTTCAAACAACAGAAACTTATTCCTTCAAAGTTCTGTAGTCTAGAAGTCTGAAACCAAGGTGTCCAGAGGACCAATCTCTCTCTGAAGTCTCAAGGGAAAAATCTGTTCTGGTCTCTTCCAGCCTCTGGTGATTCCTACATTCCTAGGTTTATAGTAGCATAACTGTAAGGTCTGCCTTCAATCTCATGTGCCTTCATCCCTGCATTGCCATGTGTTCGCTCCTCTTCTTACAAGGACACCAGTCATTGGATTTAGGGCCCAGTCTAATCCAGGATTATTTCATCTCAAGATCCTTAATTAATTACATCTGCAAAGCCCCTGTGATGATCTGAACTTTGTTCTCCCAAAATTCATGTTGAAGCCATAAACACCATTGTCTCAGGATGTGACTATATGTGGAGACATGGACTTTAAAGTAATTAAGATTAAATAAGGTCCTATGGGTGGGCCCTAATCCAAGCCAACTTCGCTTACCAGAAGAGGAAATTTGGACACACAAAAGAGACATCAGTGATATGCATACACAGAAAAAAAAAGCCACGTGAGGACAAAGCAAGAAGTTGGCTATGTACAACCCAAGGAGAAAGGCTTCATGAGGAATCAAACCTGCTGACACCTTGACCTTGCACTTGGAGACTTGTGAGGAAATGTATTTCTGTTGTTTAAGTCACCAGGCTGTGCAATTTTGTTACGGCAACCCTAGCAAACTAATACACACCCTATTTCCAAATAAGGTCACAGTCTGAGATTCCTGGTAGACATGAATTTTGGAGAGGACTATTCAAACCACTATAGTCCCCAAGTGTCGTTTTCTTGCATCAGTGGAGTTCGTTAAGGAAACTAGAGCCTTCACTTATTATTAAAGTTGGCTGGCAAAGCACTCATATTTATCAACAACTAACACTATTTTTACTTGGCTCTCATTACAAGATCAAGAGAGCATTTTAAACTTGGAGCAGTGCCTAGAAAGAGTGCAGAAATGGCTACTCATTTGGCATCAAGGAGGATCTGGCACTGCAAGATAGAATGAAAAACCAAAAAAACAATTAAGATTTCTTGGGGTTGATCTTTATCCACTTAAGACCATTGTCTAGAGTTGGGCTTGCCAGTGAAAGTACTGTTTTACATAATCTGTCAACAATCTGAGAAAGTCTTTATATGTATTATTTCTACAAATGCATGGCATCATTTGTGTCACAATAGTTGATATGTCTTCTTTTTCCAATAAATAAATATCTTATTAAACATTAATATGATCTTTAAAAAGTTAATTACAAACTATAGCAAAAGGATGAATCATTTTACAAAGTGAAAATTCTTGTTATTGCCACATTTTAACATGGAACATAGCCTCTCATTCTCTCCTCTTTCCATTCATCTGGCACACTACTGTGGAAACAGGATTCCTAAACCACCACCCACATAATGGAAATTCTCAGCTTGGAATGACTGATTGACTGATTGATTGATTTAGAGAGACAGAGATAGAGAAAGGGAGACAGAGAAAATTGCTGGCTGATTTGTTTGTTTGTTTATAGGCAGAGAAAAAAAGAGAGAGAGAGAGAGAGAGAGAGAGAGAGAGAGAGAGAATCCCAAGCAGGCTCTGTGTTCAAATGGACAAACTGAGAATGATGATTTCAGCTGAAATCAAGAGCCAGAAGCTTAACCAGAAGTACCCCTCAGCTGGGAATGTTTTATTACACAAATAGAAATCTGTCTCATACTCTACAGTCATAATGCACATACATTTTTTTTTTAATTTTCCAAAACCTGCCATCTATTTTGAAATACCTTTTAGCTAGCCAACAATATTTGCTGACTGTGTGATTTTTATCATTAATAGAGCGATACGTAGTGAACACAGACAAAAGACAACGTTGCCCTTCGATTTTCTTTCTAAAACAAAGGACACTAAGTCTGACATAATATACCTATAAACAGTAGAGAGAGCAGATAGAAACTGTTTGAATTAATGAATCCAAAGAAAATTAAGTTAGTATTGCTGAAGTTAGTCATATAAGACCCAACTGTACTTTGAAATCTTGGGTCAACAGAATAAACACTCTTAAAATCTAAGAGGAAGAGATAGCAAAATTATAAACCATTATGATAAGCAAGTCATACTTTTATTTCTTTCAGACGGCCACTAGAATAAGATTAATGATTTTCTTGTGAAAATTCCTATGATATTTCAGAAAACACAAATGCAACCCAAGCTAATTGATAAAACTAACATCCAATAAATTTGATCAATCTAAGGAGAAAAAGTCTGTTTCTAGTAATTGTAGAAAACTAGTTTTCGTTACCTCTATGAAATTATAGCAATTTATCTCCAAATCCTTAAAAAGTCCTCTTTATTTATTTATTTTTTTAACATTTATTCATTTTTGAGACAGAGAGAGACAGAGCATGAATGGGGGAAGGTCAGAGAGAGAGGGAGACACAGAATCCGAAACAGGCTCCAGGGTCCGAGCTGTCAGCACAGAGCCCCACGCGGGGCTCGAACTCACGGACGGCGAGATCCTGACCTGAGCCCAAGTCATACGCCCAACCGACTAAGCCACCCAGGAGCCCCAAAAAGTCCTCTTTAATCAGGGAGGCATTTCCAAATGGAACTCTGCAAATGACTTGTTGAGAAATTCATCTGTCTGAACTCATATACTATGTCTCAAAATACAGTTCAGGCTCAAGAACACACATCAGCAGGTGGTGCAAAGTGGTAAGATATCATTACAGGTTGCCATTAGCTATTCCCCTTCTCCATGTCAATAGGACAGGGTATAGATCAAAGACAAGGCAGAGATCAATGTTTTTCATGTGTATTACTAAAAGCAAATATTTGAGTCCAAGTTCCAGGAGCATCAAAAAATTTTACTTTTTCACATGGGGGTCTCTAAAAAGCTACAAAATTTTTATGTTCTTCATCAATCTTTCTCTGACAACTCTTCACCTTTTCCAAGCTCTGAATGAACTTGCCACCTGAACTGTGTGACTAATAACTCACTGAACATTGCTTTCTTCTCTAATTATTTCATGGGTCTATTTTGTCTCTCTGATGAGATTGTAAACTTATAAAATACAAGGATTAGGGGTTCATATAAACTACTTGTTCATAGGACCACCTTCATTTATTTTTGTACCCCATAGATCCTGATAAAGTGCTAGATACTTTGGTGTTGTTTCATTAATGTTTGATGATTGAAAATTATTATTATATTATATTATACATATTATATTATATGTTATTATATTAGGAATGTCAGAATGTAATCCAAACTTCTAATCATAGTCTATAACAAAAACTTAAAGTTTAGAGATCAGATGAATTTTCATCTGTAGCCCTTTCTAATCCACACTTAGCAGGTTTCCACAACTAATTTTAAGCCTGAGGCCAAGCCTAATTTTCATTGTTGACTGCTGTCGCAATTTATAAAATACAAAATTGTGGATAATATAAAAATCACAAATAGGTGCTAAAAATAGGTGCGTGCATGCACGCGTGCATGTGTGCATGCACACACACACACACACACACACACACAAGCACAGCTGCACTATTTCCCCAAAACTACAGCTCTCTCTCTTGAAATCTAGAATAGTGCTTTTGATTTTGAAGGCAGTGATAGGAGGTGGGGAAAAAGATTTCTATTTTTACTTTTGGAATCTGCCCTCTGTGACTGCCATCCTAATCACGAGGCAGCAAGATCCCTATAGGAAGACTTTCCAGCTACATTCATATGGGAAGGGTGCCAATCCAGACTTCACGGCTGAGAAGGCTGGAAGCACAGCTGGCTAGGTGAGCTACTGTTTGGATTGCCTCCTCAGGTCCCGCATGTGGCTTCTTAGCGGCAGACTTGAGAAGGCATAAAACAAAGCAGGCATGGATTCTGGCCAGCTGGCCATCTGTTCCTTCACCCACTGTGATAATTTGGTCTTGTAGAATTTTGTTAAGTGAGCATTAAGTAATGACCATGTCAAACAGAGTGCATAATGAATGCTTCTTAATCACTGGATAAAAGCTTAGGGGATGCTTGCCCAAACACAGAAAAGGTCACCAACACAAACGAAGAATTAAAACAAGAAGAATGAAGGAGATGCAAAACTAGCGACAACTTCTTTTCCATTTTTACTTCTGATCATCTTGAGTCTATGTCAAATACATGATGGAGGTCTCATAAGGAAGTTAGGTAATACCATCACAGTTCCTACTATCTCATTATACATATATACACTTTTATTATCAAACTAAGGAAGAATTTTAAAACTAAAAAAAAAAAAAAAATGTGAGGGACTTTGTCATCCTGACCTGGACTGAAAGCACTCACAGTTAGAGCACCATTAATATCACAATTTTTCAAATAATTCCCCAGAACTACATCAAGTAGTCACTGAATATTTGGCCTTATTTTTTAAAGATCAACTGAAATATCCTATTCCAAGAAAGCAGCCTTTCCCTCATAAACAATTAATAACTGCAATATCATGAAATTTTTTAATCCCCCCAAAAGACATGTAATGATGTACATAATGTATTATTGGGACAGTCTCCTACTGCCTGGAAATTGAGTCCATAAATTTGAACTACTCTTGTATAGTCAATTTTACCTCCACTATTCACAATGAACCAAAATGCTTTACCTGATTAAATTACCATCCTGTCACATAAAGATGATAATTTTATCTAGGATTCTACTCGTATGATTCCCAGATTGGAATGCATGTCTATACCCTACTGTCTCTTCCAAATTTCCCTTTCCTTCCAAGACTACCCCAAGTTTCATAACCTCCATTAACTCCTCCCTATCATCTCTCCTTGTCCTCTTCAACAAATGTTCTATTACTCTATTACTCTGTATTTTAGTCTTTGTTTCATTCATTCACTTATCCACTCATCCATTTATTCACATAATCACTAGGTTCAAATTCAGAGCTCCTATTGTGTTCCAAATTCAGTGCTAAGTACTAGAGTTATAGTAGTGAGCAAAACAGATACTCTTTCTGCTTTGCATAACCTAAGACGAGTGGTAGAATTGATACCAACCAAATCACCACATAAAGAAGTGTGATTGTTTAATAAGTCATGAAGAAAAGGGGTAGTGTATCCTGATAATCTATTTATAGGAGGTTCTCTGAGAAAGTGACGTATAAGGTAGGAGCTAAAAAACAAATAAGGGCTAAGGTTATGAAGGAGATGAGTTTCCAACTCATACCTCTGTGGAGGGCAAGAAGAAAGGTCACCAAGAAACCAGTGTAGTTGGAAGAGACAGAACAAAGACAGAGGGATAGACAGGGGCCAAATCATGCTAGCTGACAAAGGCCATGCACACACAAAACATTGGCTTTATGGGATACATTGATACATCTGAGCAAAAAGATAATAGGACCAGAATTTCAATTTCAAAGGAAAATCTGTGTGCTCTATGGACAGTATAGCATAGGTGAACACAGGTAAACACAGGTGAACATAGGACAGAATTGGCACAGGTGAACACAGACCAGTTACAAGTCATCCCTATAGTCCAGGTGAAGCATGACAAGAAGCCTATATTAGAGTGGTGGGCTAGGAGACAGGGAGACAGGCAGACAGATCTAAGAGCAAAGGGTCAACAGTGGCTACTGTGTTTCTAGATTTCACATCTCTATGGATGAATGTTGGTAGCATCCCCTAAAAAAGAAATCTTAGAAGAGGGTCTGGATTAGAAGGGAAGATCATGAGTCAGTTTTTTGGATCTGTTCTTCAAGAAGAGGTATCAAGAAGGCAGAAGAGAGTGTGGCCTGGAGATACAAATGTTAGCATCCCTAGGTATAGATGGAAATTCACAGCATGGGTATAATCAGCTATTGGAACACTAGAGATAATACAGATAATCCAGGCCCAAGATTCAAGAAATACCACCATTTAATGGTGAGGTAGGAAATGCAAAACTCCAGAAAAAGCAAGAGCCAAAGAGGTAGGAAAAATAGTTAGTAGGAAAGTGAAATGATTGTGGCACTTAACATATTGCTTTGCATTATTAATGAACTGCTTAATGTGTATATATTTTATTCATCTGAATAGATTTTAAGGTCCCAGAAACATAGGATTTCTATTATAACCCACTCTGTGTTTTATATGACTCCTAGCACCCAACAAATACTTGTTGGAGAGTTGAAAAATGTTCACAACTTCATGGACTGAATATACTGGCAATGTACGTTAGGGATATGTTCTCCTTTAGGTGACATTATAGTATACCAAAAGTACATTCTGGTTGACTCTTTTTCTTACCTAGGGAGTTAGTTTTATACAACTAAAGAAAAAGCCTAGTTGGAGCAACTACCAATACTGTTTGCTTCCAAAAGAAGGTTTATTTGGCCTAAAGAAGTAACATATTTTTCAGCAACCTCAGTTCCTTTGGAAATCACAAGAGGAAAAAATAAAACAGAGGGAACAAAAGGGTTATAGGAAAATGAAGAAAGATGGAAAAATTGTATGTTGAGAAAATATACATGTTTCCTGATTTCCTGAAACTCTTCGAGCTTTTTTCTGTTTTTCCATGATCTGTCTCTCTGGAGCTCTAAAGGTTGTCTTGTCATTTCACTAACCTCACAAGTCCTTTTGTTTGAATGCACATCTCAAATTGATTCGTGTAAGATCATTCTGATGGGAGAACTCATTTTGAATTTCTTTACAATTAGGACAAAAAAAACCTCTACCGAGATTTGCCCACAGGGATAAGCAATGTGTGGGCAGAAAAAAAAAAAAAACACAAAAAACAAAAAGCCATTTAGAAATAATAACATCACATTTTACATAAAGTACTTGTCTGTATGCTTGTAGTAGACATGAAAATGTAGTAGGCAGTTAAATATTTGGGAACTCTGGAAATCCACTTAAAAATGTGTACAACAATTTATTATCATTGCAAACCCAATTAAAAATGTTGAGCTATTAAACACAATTCACTTTCTACCCCATGAGAGAAAGTATTAAATGTATGCAGCACAGATTTGCATTACTATAAAAATCTTTATTTCTACTTTTCCAGCATTATGCATTTAAATTTGTAAATTCCATGTTACATTAATCACATGAATATAGATGGGCAATTTTTAGATGGAACTATGGTAATCACTGTATTCCCTATAAAAGAAACCATTCCTGCTGACAATTTTGTGGTGAGTTTTGTAAAAGATTGACTATAGTTCATAAAATGGGAAGGCTTACTTCACACAAGTTATTAGACACTTTAGCCCTTCTTGGCTTGATCAAAATAATAGAAAAATTTAAATATTATACTTTACTATCTGTCTTTGGACTCTGACACTGTGCATAATACTACCTAGAATATGGTCATATAGTCATTAAAAGAAGTGGCAATAATCCAGGTTTGACTGCACTGTGATTTAATATTTATAATGTTTTTATGATCCAAATAAAGTATGCTGATTAAAATGATCAGGATGTCACCATCTGGATGGACAAAAAAGCTGAGGTTCACGTCTTCAGTACAAAATGCCTGGAGCTATTTTTCCCTGTTACTCTTTATTTCCAACACATTTTCTGTTAGATGAAATATTATAGTACAGAGAGATTATATGTAGTAGAGAAGACCTTAGTCAATAAATGACTACCTTAAATAATTAATTAGGAGTTATTACCAACATGCTACTTAAATATAGTAGGTCTGAAATTGAACTTCATTAGGTCATTCTTTAAGATCAGTGCATCAAGTATGAAAGATCTTCAAAGTAATGGATAATTTCCTAGAAGCGAAAGAATGTGTGGCTCCAGTTGATCAATGCAGTAGAGCTTTTAGTGTGATTTTCTTGCAAAAAACTTTTAAAATAATTTATAAGTCCAATTGAGGTAGGCCATAAACAATGAGGTAAAGAGATTTATGATTGTTTATTTAGTGCTAAAAAATAAGTTGTAAATATACAGACATGGTAATTTTCAAAAAAAAACCAGCTAAACAATGTCCTTATATCGTTGTACAAGACACTATGGTTCTTTGATAGGTAAGATATGTTGAATTCTAATAGAAAATTGGCAAGCAGTAAAAATGTCTTCAATTTGTGCATTCAAGGATAACTGTATTGTTGAAGATTAAATATATTCTGGATGTGGACTGAGGCTCACTCCCATAATGTAGTATAAATTCCATTACACTTGCTTTAATATTTTTTTGTAGAAGATCATTTTCACCATGCTGTAGGTCACAGAACTTAAGGGCTCCAAATTTTCTTTGATGTAGGTGCTAGAGGGGAACCTGAAATCTCTAGGAGAATCTCAGCTCTTCCATAGGAGCTGTCCTAGTCCACCTCGGGGCAGAAAACCACAGTTTGGGTCACATGCTTGTGCTCATCAGGCCTCTCAATTTTCCTAACAGGACATCATTCCTACTTCTGCCTATGCTGCCTCTTGAAGCATATGGGTATAAGTGCTTTTACCATGCATCCACCTCACTGGAAAATGCTGTTGTCTCTACCTATAACCTGAGGGGTTATAAAGCCAGAACATATGGATAAGTACTCACAATAAATGATTTATTGATACTATATTGGAAAACAATAAAATAACTTCGGTCTGCCAGGCTCCCGTTCCTGTACTGAACATGCCAGCCTGCCTTCCACTTCAGAAACTTTGCATTGGCTGTTCCCCATACCTAAGAAGTTCTTCTGCTAACTTCTTTGTCTCTATCAAACCTTTGCTCAAAATCATCTTATCAAACCTTCACTCAAAATGATATTACCTTTTCCCTGTCAAAACTGCTAACCATACCCTCAACCCCGATATTCCTATTTCTCTCTTCCTGAGATCTTATGTCCTCAATAGCTTTTCCCTCTTCTAATATCACTTATTTATTTGCTTGTTTACTTATTTATTTACTTATCTATCTCTATCTATTTATTATCTATTGGTTCCATTTATTGTCAGACACCCCATCCTGGAATGTAAACTCCATAAGGACACAGAACTTTGTGTTGTTCACTGATATATCCCAACTGCTGGCAATGAGGTACTCAGTATAACTCTATTGATAGAATATGAATTTGCATTTAAATGGATGTTTTTCAAGTACTCATGAGGCAATAGGACATTAAACTTATTAAATACTGAATCAAAAGCTGGATTTATCCCTGTATTATGTCAGAATAGGAGCTATCCATGTACATAGGATCATTTTGATATATACACAAGTGCTTTTACAGGATATTTTGCTGTTATACCACTGACCTACATAAAAAGATTTTAGAAAACAAATACTCTGCTTTATTTGCCATATGGAGTTATGTTATCCAGGGCCAAGGAGAAATCTCTGTGAACTTGAGACCAAGAATAGTTGTTTCTTATGAGGAACAAACTACTTTATTCTTATGGAAAATCTAACTTGAAACAGAATTTAGTCTTCAGAAATGTATTAAACAGCTGCTATGTGCCAGGCACATAGTATAGTGAACAATATCAAAATACAGTCCATAGCCTAAAAAATCTTATATGCCAATGAAGATTACAGACAAGTAAATAGAAAACTTCAAATAATGAAATTAAGTGCTAATGCATGGCAAGTACACAGAGTTCTGGGAGAATACCTAATGCAATAATGGGGACTCAGGTACAACATCCTGGAATAACTAACATCTAAAGTTGGGGTCTATAGGATGAACAGAAGTTTGCTGATAAGGAAGGTCCCTTATACAGCCTTACAGTTATGGAATGAGTAAGTCACAGGAATAAAAAGTACAGCACAGGGAATACAGTCAATGAATTTGTAATAGCATTGCATGGTAACAGATGGTAGCTACACTTGTGGTAAGCACAGCATAGTGTATAAACTTGTGGAATCACTATGCTGTATACCTGAAACTAATGTTATTATATGCCAACTACACTCAAATAAAAAATTAATGGATAATTAGTAGACCTGAAACAAATGCAACAGAATTGCAATGGTATGTGCAAGAGGGGTAATGGTAGCAGAGAAAGTCAGAGATTAGCAGAGCCTGATTATGACAAGCCTCACAAACCAGATTAGGGATTATCCTGAGGGTAATGGAAAGTTACTTAATTGTTTCAAGCAAACAATGACTGATCAGATGCACATAAAATTGATGTGTAGGATTAGCTACTTGATGGAATTACTGAGGGAAGGTTTCTATTTCTGCTACAAAGTATATCTCTGTCTCAATAATAGAAAGGGTGGTGGGAGGCAGTATGATACCAAGGGAAGTAGAAGCTTTTTAAATAGCATGTGGTGGGGCACAGGTGACATATGAGCAGGCAGTCAGAGGATTTGTAGGTAGTGTTGGTGTTCAGCTGGTGTTGAAGACTAGAAAACTACTGGCACCAGTCTCTGTATGGTGTGGCACTTCTTATACTGCGCTTAGTAGGAAAGGACGATGATACCATTAATCCAAGGTCAGATGTTTTCCACTTGTGTGCAGCTCAGAATGACAAGTCAAGACAATTAAGATGTGTGCAAGAGAGTGGCTTTGATGATAGATGGCTTTGGCTAGTAAAGGGAGAGAGACCAGGCTTTAAGGAGCTGAAAGAGAAGGGTGGAGGGACACAGGAATGGGAGGTCTGAAGTCAAAGAACCAGAGTCGTGTAAGAAACTAAGTGAGTTATGGATTTGATATGAGTTATGGAGTCACATGCTAAATGCACATATACATTTTGAATATATTTTATAAAATGTTAGAAAACTGTAATCTTTAGATTAACAACATACTGAGCCATTCTTGACGTGACCATAATGAGCGAAGGAGAATTAGCAAGAAAGTAACCTTCTCTGTACCAGTACCTAATTCAAGGTTAGTAATGTCTTGTTTGCCCACCACCTAAAATCATCCCATGACAATCAGCACTGAGTATCAGACTTTTGAAAACAATGTGTTAAGACACAATAAATGTCTGAGAGATGCTAAGCATGCCATGGAATTTGTGTGCTATGAATGGGGGGGGGGGTTCTCCAATTTCAAGAAAAAGGTGAGCAGCAGAAATTTAGACCTGACCAGAGCAGGCAGACCTATATGAGAACGTGAATTAGTTAAGATCCCTAGGCAGAAAGTGTTTCAGTTTTAGTAGTCACCAAAGATATTAAGATGTCTAAAATGGAATGAGATTACCTGGTATAAGATTTCCAGAATAATTCATTCCTAACACTGCCCTGCTTGATGGGCAAACTCAGACCTCTGTAAAGAGCAAATTGCAACTTGAATTGATTTTGCTGAGTCTTTGCTTTTGTCGGTAAAGATGAGATGGTTCAATGTGTTAGGATCTTTTATTTTGAAAACAGCGGTAGATCTTAAGGAAAACATTTAGAAACAAATTCATGGCTTACTTATACCTTGCAGGCCTACGTCATGAATGTACAAACCCTTTACGCACGGACCTCACCTTAAGTTCACGTTAATTTGTCTGCTTTACCTTTCTTCCTCTGTCCTGTTTTCCGTATCCAGCTACACGGAACCAGAAAAACAATCATCCTCACCCTTCTAACCAGTTTTAGGAGGAGGATGTAAAATCCTTACACTGCATATATTGAAAGTTCAAACATGAATGAAGGGAAGACAATTGTCTCCAAATGTGATCCAGCCCAGTGTGAGCACCTCCTAAGTGTGTGTGGGGGTGGGGGGGGGTGACGGTGCGTACCTAGCAAGGCCTTCTGATGAACTTGATCTTTCTTCCTAGGTTAGACCTCTGCTATTACCTCCAAGCATGAGATCTGCAATGGGGGATTTGAACTGGGGAGTGGGGCAGATTTCAGAACAAGAAAGAAAAACATGGTGACTGAAATAGAGAAGCAAGTCTTGGAATGGAATGCATCAGTGGAGAGAAATAACATAAAAGTCTCAACCTTCTGTTCCCTTCTTCCTTGATTCAAGAAAGAGTCATATCAAACATCAAGTTTATTTCTTATCTACCATGTCATTTTTATTTCTTCCAAGCAGTTTCAAATCTCCAGTACCACCTTTGCAACAAGAAGCTTTTGTGTCAGTGGGCTTGAAGAGACTTTAGTGGTGGGTGGTAAAAGAAAATGCTGGCTTCCTCCTATCACACCTCAGCTCAGTTATGAGCCACATTAGCTGTGGCATTTGGAGGAAAAGCAGAAGCCTGGAAGTTTACTCTGCGGTCTACTCTAAAGTGAACAAGGGCAGATAGACAAACTGAGAGCAAGCAACACAACAGGGTCTATATGACTGAGGAAAACAAGCTCTTTACAAATCTACAGATTTGGGGATTTCTAATACTATACTGGTACACTTTCTCCAGAAGCCTGAAAGATTAGGGAAAACCCAGGTGCTTGCACTCAAGATTACAGGGATTAATTTTCTTTAATGAGTTTATTTAGAATATGAGTTATAAATGTTGCATGATTCATATCTGAATTTAAAGATGCCTCTGTAAAATCATTCTGAATAAAGGCAGAGTATTAATTAATCAATCTATCTAATGAGTTCAAATTTTCTTAGGGATTAATCATGGCTATATGTAATGATCTTCAGAACACATAAGAGATGAAGCATATTTGTTTTCAATAAACCAAACTGGACATAAAAATTAATTAATATTTATGAGTAATTGAAGTAAATATAGCAGCTTTCTCTTCAGTTCTAAAAAAAACCCCACACATCTCAAAAAAGGAATCACAACATACATAGAGAAGAATGGCTATATTATCTTAAATTATGCATTTTAATTGATGAGGTTTCAAGGAGTATATTTTTATATGACACATCCAAATTGTTAAACATATTATATAGTTTTGTGATATATTATACTTGTTTGAGCAAAACTGAAGTGATTAGTCATATAGTTATTCTAATGAAACGAATTGTAAAAGAGACAAACATAAAATCCTTAAGTCTAAATTAGGCCAGTGTTAGTGGCAGACAGGCATTACTGTGTAGAGACTGACAGTAAGAAAACAACTTCCTTGGAAAGTATTGGCATAGTGGGAAAAAAACTGGAAAAACTGTCTTATATGAAGAAAGAGTGACAAATCTTCTAGTTCGTATGATTTCCATTAAAATTCACTCTTGTGGGAAAGCCTAAGAAAATTATTTATCAAGCATAAGGCACTCAGACACACAGTGGGGGAAAGTTGGGTGTTTTATAACATTGCAAGATATTATTTGAAGACTGAAAAATGAAATTCTTGTATCTTAAATCTCAAAGAAATAATCTGGGATGTAAACAATAATTCCCAAATACTTATCACTTGAATCTTGTGGATAAAACAGTTAACCAACTGACTTTTAATCTATTTCTCTCTCTCTTTTCTTTATCAGGTGTATGATCCAAGGGAAAGAAAGTTAGATGTTTCAGTTCTTTGTAAACATAGTAACACTTACTGGGAGGAGATACCTTACCTGTGAATGTTCTTAGCAAGGTGTCTCTAGTTTAGGATTGTTTATGGTAAACAAATCTATAATCCATGGAATTATAAAACACAGCTCCATGGCAAATGCCATGTAAAGTATACAACTATATGAAGATAGCGTATTACCTAAACAGCTATCATCACCCTCATAGATATGGTAACACATGTACATTTTCTGGGTCAGAAAACATGTGTCCAAAGGAGGAAAGAAAGATCTGGGAGCTATCATCAATGTCCTAAAACTCTCCTTGATTTGCCTATGCTTCTTGACTGCCTAGATCCTTGAAATCATTAGTAAGCTTTGATATTGGGTAAGAGCTCTGATTTGACAAATCTCTGACTTGACTACTCTGATTTGACAATCCAACATTTTGAATTAGCTCAACTCTACTTACAGAACCTTTCTAAAAATGTTGTATAGCATAAAAATGAAATTTCTGAAGTCATTTAAATGCCCACAAGTTGGGGTGCTTATGTAGCTCAGTCGGTTAAGCATCAAACTTTGGCTTAGGTCATGATCTGGCAGTTTGTGAGTTTGAGTCCCACACTGGGCTTCTGCTGACAGCTCAGAGCTGAAGACTGCTTTGGGTTCTGTGTCTCCCTTTCTCTCTCTGCCCCTACCCTCCTCTCACTCTCTCTCCCTCTCAAAAATAAATAACAGAGATATTGGTAATGTCAATGAGAGAGGGAATACATGAAGGAAGAGAGAAGAAAGTAAAGAACATTCATTTTTTGCAAATAGGCCATTAGATGTGGCTAGCTGATGTCTGAAAATAGAAATCTGAAATTCAAGAGAGAGACCAGGCTATAGCAAAGATGGACAAGAGAAAGCAACCTTCTATATACTATGAGCTGGTTATTCCCCCTAGGTCTTTTACATATAATATCTCCAATAATGATGACATGATTTTACCATTTCACTGAGAGAACTGAGTCACTAAGAGGTTTAGCTACCTGGATTTGGGAATCCTGTCTACGCAGGAAGCCTTGGGGAGATTACAGAAAACTGGGTCAGGGAGACAGTAAAGATAATATTAAAGAAGCAGACAAAGAAAACAGAACACTAAATAGGGCCAGACATCTTTAAACCCAACGGAGAATACAATACCAGAGATGGCAAGGCAGGAAATGTCAAGAAGTAATGGACTGCTGTTCATGTTTAATGCGGCAGGGAAAACTAAATAGACTCATCTTCAAACTATTGAATTTTGTTTTCAAATGGTTAACTTATGAGAGAAAAAAACTGAGAAGTACTCAGCTTTAATGTATTAATAATCTGCAGAACATTAAGCTGAACAAATCTCAAAGATGGGGTGTTTTATGAGGATTCCACCTCATGTTTGCCTAAATTAAAATCCAGGGAATTAAGTAAATACTACCACTAGGAATATTTTTTTATTTCTTCAGATAAAAAGTCTGAGGCAAAGATGACCCAACAGATGTTGAATGAACCCCTTATCAGGCCTAAATCATATAGGTAAATTAATTCCACAAATTGCTCTCCAAAGAAATTTGAATCTCAGTGCTGATTTTGGTGTGCCAACAGCACATGTTCCTGGTGGGTCATAATGCTTAATGAGATGCATGGGAACCTCTGAATTGGATGAATATTCAAAGTGATCTTCAGGGAAATCCTGAATTAGAATGCACTCCAATAATTTAATTGAAAGGTCACCTAGGTGAGTGACTTACAAAATCTGTCACATAATGGAAGCCTTGTACTCTCACAAGTGGCCATTAACAACTTTCAGTCAAGGACTCATCCCATTTCCAGACTTATAAGAAGATAATACTCCTTACTTATAAAAAAGTGTCAACATTTCTCTAAAAAAATACTTATTTTACATAACGCGAGAGAAAACACTTGCATTATTTCATATTAACTATCTCAGAAAAGAGGCAAAATTTTATGCAAGGAAAGTGCACATCTGTAGATACATTCTTTTTTTTTTTTTTTAATTTGGATTGGTGGGGTGCCTGGTTGGCTCAGTTGGTTGAGTGTCCGACTCTAGCTCAGGTCATGATCTCATGGCTCGTGAGTTAGATAGAGCCCTGTGTCGGCCTCTGTGCAGATAGTTCAGAGCCTGGAGCCTGCTTCGGATTCTATGTCTCCCTCTCTCTCTGCCTCTCCCCTGCTCGTGCTCTGTCTCTCCCTTTCTCTCAAAATAAATAAACATTAAAAAAAATTAAAAAACACAAAATAAATAAAATTTGGACTGTTCTATGCTTTTGCCATTCCTTAGACATGATCAACAATTCTTGCAGATACTGGATTCTATCATTAGAAAATAGCTTTGATTTACCTGTTTGTTCCACAGAGATTTCCACCTTTTGGTTCTATACTATTATTACTTTATTGCTAAAATAGCTAATGAAAGCAAAACATCAAACACAATTTTACATTAGTAAAGACTGTTTACGGCATTTGTTGGGCAGAGTGAATAAACCTAATAGTTGTTATTTATAATGATTAGGATTTATTTAAAATACTTCATTAGAAAGTAATTAGTTGTCCTGGCAAAAGTTCACATTTACATAACCCTACTATTTCCCTATATATTCCTCTGTATATCCACTGAAACTAACAGTAAAACACACAACCAATTTTAAAATATTTTGAATATTGTCTATCCTAATTGTACTTGTTACAGATTTTTTTAAATTTTCATCAAAATGTAGACAAAAATACAACTGAATTTTTGCAATTAAAGTATTTTTATAACCAAGTTCCATGTTTTTGACATTCAGCCCATTCCTTAATTATAAAATTCCTTTCCTTCAATTATATTTTGAAATTTGCATGTATGATTATTAAATGTCTAGTTATAGCCATTATCCAATTAGTTTCTATTTCTAAGTCTACATGCAAACTGTCCTTCCCTTGTCTGCTTGAGTTCCAATTAACTTGAGGCTTCAGCAGGCCCCGTATGACTGCAACATTGGTATCCTTCAAAGAGTCTTATGCTCTTCTTTGAAATAACTTATTAGTGATCTCAAAGTCATTCTTAAAATTCTTTTTTTTCTTATGATCATTTATAAGCATAAGTTAATTGGCCCAAGGCCAACTATCAAAAAAATGGCTAAATGCGAAATGATATTTTTGTATGATTTTTAAACGGAATATCCCTTATAAGTAGCCTTGGTAATTAAAGTAATAGCCTTTTACTCAGCCACATATATATGTTAATACATATCTGTTTTCTACTTTTTTCTAGGAAAGATTTTAGATAGCTCCAAAATATGTGAAATAGCTAGAAACATTCAAATAACCAACAAAAATAAGGACGGACAGTAATCTGACAAGGAGCAAGAAAAACAATAAAGTCAGATGGGTCACTGTAAAATTGCATCTCTTTCACCGAGACAATGTGAAATGTGTAACAGCCATAATATTTAAAATCTTATAAAGAAGCTGTGTCCACTTGAACTTGACTCTTTAATGACAGACTGCGAACACTAAAGCTATTCTCAGTTTCTATCAATCATGGGGTAGAAAAGTTGGCAGTGCTGTAACACTCAGCAACAGAACACACATATTTACTGAGTAGCCGGTTTATGGTAAATAAAGTGGAAGAAATTCCATTAAAATGTTTTCCTGACACATTTTTTTTTCACAGCAATCTACTCATATTTTCTTCTCTATCCCTCACGTTACTCAACATGAGATCTCCCAGGAGTAGTTTCCACATCATACTGAGACACTTGGTTCTCGTTACTTGAATCTAGAAACAGCCTAAAATTATGTCTAAGCACATTCTAATTCACCTTTTAGCATCATTCTTTGCAAGGGATATTTTCTAGATGTAAAAAGTGTATTAGCCTACCAACAAGATTTACATATTAGAATTATAATGAAAGTGAAATTTAAAGTAGTAATAGTTTAAAAGTCCCTGTGTTCATTAAAGTAGCGTTAAGCTTTAGTTCCCAAATTGCTAAAATGAATGTGGACAACAGACTGTTCTCATTTACCACTGTAAATAATTGTTTTCTATTCAAAACAGATCATGCATACTGAGATGATTTTTCTTTTCCAGTATGATAAAATTGAAATGGAAATAAGGTAAGGTTTAATTTTATGTTTTCTAATTCTGTATTACTCTAAGCTGACTGGATGAAACAAATGCATTTAGGTTTCTATAATCTGGGGTCCTGCTTTTCTTTTTCTTGGCTTTTATAAGTTAATGAATCCAGCATTAAAGTTGGGGAATCTATAAAACAGCAAGCAATTATAAAATTATGTCAAAATATTTAAGAAGAAATTTGTGAATATCACTTTTCTTCTTTAAAATGAGTTACTTTAGGTAAATTCCTAGCAGTGCTATTGCTGGGTCATAGGGTAGGTCTATTTTTAATTTTTTGAGGAACCTCCACACTGTTTTCCAGAGTGGCTGCACCAATTTGCATTCCCACCAACAGTGCAAGAGGGTTCTGTGGATCCTGAGAAACTTAACAGAAACCCATGGGGGAGGGGAAGGAAAAAAAAGGGGGTTAGAGTGGAAGAGAGCCAAAGCATAAGAGACTCTTAAAAACTGAGAACAAACTGAGGGCTGATGGGGGGTGGGAGGGAGGGGAGGGTGGGTGATGGGTATTGAGGAGGGCACCTTTTGGGATGAGCACTGGGTGTTGTATGGAAACCAATTTGACAATAAACTTCATATATTGAATGAATAAATAAATAAATAAATAAATAAAAATGTTCTGTTAAAGAAAATAAATAAAATGAGTTACTTTATACTGTGGTTATATAAGGTTGTTTATCTCCATTTTTTTCTCTCTCCAGATGTTTCATAAACATACATAAGTTTAAAATATTACATATTATAGTTGCTATCTAATTTTTTACCTAGAACTCATTTCTTAGAACATTAAGAATTTCCTTCCACTGATATTGAAGTTAGCTCCACCTTTATTGAATTATATTGGCTGAGGTTTTGACAATATCTGCAGGATTTATGAAAGCTATCTGTGTTGTTTTATTGAGTAAACTAGGATCTCATTATTTTATTTTATGACCAATTTTTTAAACCAGGAAATGCAAAATACATGCAGTGAAAGAAAAAAACATCCCACCAATTCTTATGGATCTTTCATTACGCATCAACATATTAATTTACTTAAAATTTTCAGGTTCAGAAAATGAAAAACTAATTCATTTTACATTTATTTACCACATGTACTTTAGTTGTTGTAGTAGGTTGAATCATGTCCTCCCAAAAGATGTGTCTACCACCAAATCCCTGGAACCTCTGAATGTCACCTTACTTGAAAAAAAGGGGTCTTTGCAGTTGTAATTAGGATCTTGGGGTGAGATCATGCTAGAGTACCCAAGTGGGTATTAAATCCCATGACAAATGTCCTTATAATAGAAATAAGAAAAGCCACAGACTGAAAAGGAAAAGGTAATGTCAATATGGAGGCAGAGATTGGAGTGATATAGCTATAGCCAAGGAAGCCAAAAAATGCTGACAGCCACCATGAACTGGAAGAGGCAAGGGAGGATTCTCTCTTAGAGCACTCAGAGGGAGCACAACACTTTGATTTCAGATTAATGATCTCCAGAACTGTGAGAGAATAAATTTGGGTTGTTTTAAATCACCAGGGTTATGGTAAATGGTTATGGGAACATTGGAAAACTAATATAGGTATAGATAATCCAAGTGATTAGAAGATGATATAAATCAAGAAATGTAATTTACATAGTTATAATTTGCACAAATCCATTACTTGCATATAGGTACTATAATATAGTTTACATATTTTCTAATATTTGAAAAGCACTGTTCATTTGATACCTCTCTCACTCTCTGCTTTATGATTCCAACAGCTGATAATAGTTTTTTCTAATTTTTTTAATGCTTATTTGTTTGAGAGAGAGAGAGAGAGAGAGAGAGAGAGAGAGAGAGATTGGGGATCTGAAGCAGGCTCCATGCTGACAGCAGAGAGCCTGATGCAGAGTTCAAACTCAAGAACTATATGACCAGAGGTGAAGTCGAAAGCTTAACTGACTGAGCTACCTAGGTTCCCCAGTGGTAATATTTTTTATGATATTGTCTATTGATCATGGCCCAGGTATTCGTCCCTGACTATATTCAGCATTGTTGGCAATGCAATACAGGGACTGAGTCACAGTCAAGAGTGAGTCCCCGGCCTAAGTGGAAAAACAACTCTAATGCACATCCAGTATATAATAAAGGAATAAAGGAATTCAAATCCCTTTAAGGACAGAAACTATAGCCTCTGCACACCTCATGAGTGTGAAAGAGAGATAGGTTTTAGAGATATGAAAGGGAAAGAAAAGCATGCTCAACAGACAAATGTGAAATAAAGCTTTGAAGTGAGATGAGCACAGCATGTATGACTTGGAACAGAGGAGACTGGTATCTCCTAGGGAGAAGAAGCATGGCATGATGGGTCATAAAAACCAGGTACAGGTTTCATGAGTAAAATGAAAGAATGCCTTAAGGGACCAGCTTTTCTTGGCTCACTCATTTCCAGAATAAGAATAAAATTACTGAGAATCGATAGTTTTATCTCTCAAGCTCCTACCACCCACCCAAGTGTCAGGGATCACAGAGTAATTGGATGACAGACATAAAAGACACTGAAAATAAAATCATGTCTGAAAACTCAAGTTACTTAAAAATATGCTTATCTCCCACTTCTATAGCTCTATGGATTCTCAGCAATCTCAAAAGGTAGACAAACTCCTTGAGTATTCTGCCTAAAGAATATCAGACTAAAGATTGATGTAATATAGGAACTCAAAATGCATCAGAATTTTCAGTGTTTTCTTGAGAATTGTATAAATAAAACTTAGTGTAAAACAATGTGTTTAGATAGGTGAAGGTGCAGAATGCTATAATTCTGAGGGAAACAGCCCTAACTGTTCACTTTCCAATTATTCTTACCTTAGCTTTGCTTGTATTAGTAGCTTAGTACTTGCATATTTCCTCCTAATCCATTTCTAAGCACGAAGTTATGGGATGTATTCATTTCAGGGACTCTGTCTCAGACAGGCATCACATGTCCTCTGTCGAATATTTAAAGCTTTGGCACAAACCACTGGCTGATATGTACAATGGGTTTTATTCCTTGTTTTAATGTTTTAATAACTGGATTGTTCATTCCTTTTTTTTCTTTTTTTTTTTAACATGAAATTTATTGTCAAATTGGTTTCCATACAACACCCAGTACTCATCCCAACAGGTGCCCTCCTCAATACCCATCATCTACCCTCCCCTCCCTCCCACCCCCCATCAACCCTCAGTTTGTTCTCAGTTTTTAAGGGTCTCTTATGGTTTGGTTCGCATCTAGTACGTGTTTGAAACAACCAACAATGTTATTTAAATTGGATAAAAATACTGGATATTGTTTAAATTAGATGAAAAATACTGGATATTTTCTTGTTTAGATTTATGTCTGGAGAAAGAGAAAATCAGATAGGAATATATATGAATATCACGTTAAACATATCCCTTAAATTGAAGACAAAATAGTGAATATTTCTCATTTAGACTCCTGTTTAGAGAAGCTGAATAAATAGGAAATGAATCTCTAAATCTTGGTGAATTCTAGCAGTTGAAGGTTTTCTTTGGGTAAATATCTCTTTTTTAAGTGTATCCCCCAAATATACTATGCCCAGGTACAGTTTATTTTTAAATGTGCTATTCAAAGACTTAAAAAATCTACTGTCCATGCAAGTTTAAAAAATATTTCCTGAACATGCCTGTGAGTTTAAGAAAATAGGAATCAATAAGAATGAGATCATGACTAAGTGATTATACTAAACAATGGCAGGTCCCTCCACATTCCTCTTGGAGTCCAATCTCAGGAAGCCAGTGGCCCCACAGGCCTGCCCGGCCCATGTGTGCAGGGCCCTGCATTCCGCCTCCTTGCCCTGAGCCACCCAGTCTCCTGCCCATGCCCAGCACTGGATTGTGGTTGTTGTCAGGTTTGAGACTTCTTAATATCACTGCTGCATTTTCCATATAGTAATTACTAACTATGGCTAAATTACTAACATTGTTAGGACACCACACTGAAAGAATTACCAAGAAAAACACATTTATTCTATTTTAACAAAAGCAGAAAAACAAAGACCAATGTCAAGGGATTTTAGTAATTTTAAAGCATCTTTAAGATTCTTAGCAAATCATTAGTGTCACTCTTTTATTTATTAATTTCTTAAATGGGGAAATACATCTATTATCAGCCCTCTATTTCATTTGACAGGAAGAACTGTGTATGTTCTTGGGTTGATAGTGCTTTGAAATTAGCACAAAATCAGTATGGCTGACTTTATTAATTAATCGAATCATACTACAAGTATTTATTAAGCATCTACCATATACCAAACATCTGTTATAGTAGCTAGAGATTCAGTAGTGAATAAAATAGACCAAAAAGTTTTAAGCTTCAGAAGTTAATATTTAGCCTGGATAGACAATAAAGAAGCTGTATATGTAGGAGCTACATACTAGGAGATCTGACAAGGTGGAGAAGGAATAACCTTTTTAGAGACAAAGAGAAGGCCTCCCTGAGAAGATATCTTTGGATCAAGACAGGAAAGATGTGATGAGGCAGTCAGGCAGATACCTGCGGGAGAAGCCATCAGATGGTGGATCTGTGAGTGCACAGCCCTGTCTATCGTAGACTGTGCCCAGGATTTGTGTTGGTTTTACAGAAAAGAAAGGACAGGGTGGTGGTCTTAGAAAATGTATCCCGGGAGGCAATGTAGAAGAGTACAAATTATATCCAATTTCTATCCCCAGCCATTGGGATGAAGAAGACTGTAAGAACTGCTAGATTAAAGCAGAATATCTTTAAAAATGCAAATATTGAATATGGATAGAGGCACTCAGATTTTCATTTCCTATTTTATTCTTTTAAAAAAATGTCCACAAGGTCCATGAATTACTATACTAATGAGACCATCATTTAAAATAATAGGTAATATTTTGCACGCTATTAGGTTCCGTTTTATAATATATGCATACAATTTGAATAGCTGTGTATTACTTTTACAACTGAAAGAAATATATGTTATTTAAAACTACTTATAAGTGAATAAAAAGGCAGAGTTTGCTGAAGTAGAATAAGCACAAGTTGTCTTAGGGAAACTTGAATTTGAATCTTGCTTCTGTTACTTGCTTATTGTATAACTTTGGGCATATTTCTTCATGCTTTAAAATTGAGTGTCCTCCTCTTTAAGTAGAAATATAGATGGATCAATATTGACAGATAGATATATCTGACAGATAGACATAGAGATATAGATGTATTTTATCTTTAAGCTGTATTGCTTTATTGTGAGAATTAACTAAAATACTGTACATAGAACACGCCACAGATTGCTTGACAAATAATCATAATCAAAACAACAAAAATAATAATAATAAGGCAAACAACCCTTATGATAATGAAAGCAAAAACATTTAGATTCCCTGTCACGTTGTAGGATGGGCATCAAGTGGGAAGCGCTTTAATGTATCATTATGTTTGATCCTTACAGCAAACTTCTAAGGTGGGCACTATTATTATCCCATTTTACAGATGATGAAAATTAAAGCTATAAAATGAAAATACTTTATAAGCAGGAGATGGCTATTCATCTGAAGATAAAATCACAGGTTTAGGCCTGCAAGTCCATGGAGGGCTTCATCTTACCCATGAACCAGAAAGTTTAATGCCTTCCTTGAACGAACAAAACCCTGGAATTTTAAATTAATATTTCTCAGTGCTTTATTTGTATGAAATTTTGAGGTGAAACTTGAGACGGAAAAAAAAATGGCCCAGAAAATGGAGATGGCCTTAAAGATAAATCCATCCAATGTAGGGAGGATTAAAAATTAAAGAAACTCAAAGTCTAAGTCTATACAGCTAGTAGAGCAACGAGCACATTATTAAACATTAGAAATTATGCTTTATCTGTTTCTCCTGAAATAGATTTATTGAGAATTAAAATATTTTACATTTACATAATTTTCACTTGCTCTCTGTGATGGTTATACTTTATGTGTCAACTTGGCTCAACTATGGAGTCGAGTTGCTTGACCACATAGTAGTCTAGACGTTGCTGGGAAGATATTTTGTATATGTCTACAATCAGTTGATTTTATAGATTACCCTCCATAATGTGGATGGGCTTCATCCAATCAGTTGAAGGTCTTAAGAGCAAAACTTGAAGTTTCCTTGAATAAAACTTTGCCTCAAGAATGTAACATAAAAATTGTGCCTGAGTTTCCAGCTGAATTGGCCTCAATTCCTTAATATAAATCTCTTTAAATCATATATTTTATGTATTTACACACACGCGCGCGCGCACACACACACACGCACACACACACACACACACACACACACACACACACAGAGTTCTACTTCTCTGGAGAATCCTGACTGATACACTCTCCATTTCCAACTGTATGCCTCTATTACCATTTTTTAAAATTTGATGCTTTTTCAGTATTTGAGTTTAATATTAACTTGGGTTTCAGTTTTGGTTTTTCTCCCAGAATCTTAAACGTTGATAGCACAAAATCTACCTTATTAATTGAAATAATATGAAACATCTACAAACACTAAATAAAAAGTTTATTTATACCACTGGAGTTATTCTGCAACATTATGATGGAAGTGAGTTACAAAAAGTTGAATGTTTGAAGCTGTAGCAACATGCATGCAAAGATTAAGTCACATTTTTTTTTTCACCAAGCTTAAAAAGTTGACTAAATTCGAATGGCCATTTTCTAATATTCTAAATATAAAATTATTATGTTTTGACTATAAGTTCATGATAAAAATGTTTATCTATAATAAGATAATATCATTCTGGGTTAAGCTAAGTAATGACAGTATCTAATACTCTTAGAAATTTTCAGGACAATGAAATTTAATATAACTGTCATTTTTTGAAATGTGAGAGAGGAAGATTATGTCAGTAGCATGTAAAAACTAGAGCTGAGTAAACTTAGGTGTTTCTGTAGAAACAGATCATTAAAGCAAAATAGAAAGTTCAATACAGATAATAGATATACACAGTTTTGGTAAGCATACATTTTTAAGCACATGAGAGAAAAATAAAGTATACAGTGAAGTTGAGATTTTAAAAGTCATGATGTATAACAGTGCAAATATGAATACAGACTTTAGTATGACTGAGATGTGTACTAAGTGTATTTCTCAACAATTGGGCTTGCAGTTCTCCTAAGAGTTTTTATACAATAACCTGAAAAACATACCAAAATGTAAAAGAAAAACTAAGCAAGTAGTTTAAAATGACAAAGAGGTATTACAATGGTTACTTCTTATTGGCTTTCCTAATCATTAACCTAGTATCTATTTCCACCTTTCTCTTCCAAAACAGTACCATGATTATTATTCATGTATCTGTCCCTTAGCTCCTGATCCTAACAGAAAGCAGAAATCAACCTTATGCTCCAAGGGAAGGGTTTGATTGGCTGGTTGTTTTAGGGATGGCAGAAGAGATCTAAGCCTGTCCAATTACAGTGGATCTCACCAGTCTTTTTTTTTTTTTTTTAAGTAGGTATCCAGCCCAGCGTAGAGCTCAAGGTGGAACTTGAACTCATGACCCTAAGATCAAGACCTATGCTAAGATTAAGAGTCAGATGCTTAACCAAGTGGACCACCCAGGTGCCCCAGGGTGGATCTCAGGACTTTTGTTTTCTTTGTCTTCTCTGGATAAAGATACACACAGCCACAGTGGCTTTTGGCAGACCCCAAGGGAAACCGGTATGAAAATGAAGATAAATTTTATGCCACAGAAGACAGAACAAAAAGATGGGGAAAGAAAAACAAAACTCAGATTTTTAGTGACATCATTGGGCTACTCATTATTAATTCTGTGGGAGCTAATAAAATCTCATATTATTCAAGTAACATTGAATGTACCAAAAGCATGTCACACAGTAACTGTTTTTAGAATGCATGCATTGCTAGATATTAACATATACTATTGAAGAAATTATATCTTCAAGTTATACTATGCGGAATTTTGTTACGTATTTCTTGACAATATTTTAACTTTATTTCAAGTCAAAATTTGTATTTTTTGGGGAAAGATGATAAATTATGTCACTGTATCTATATTCACAGATTTACAAATATATTATTTTGCCTTTTTAATAACTTAATTCTTAAACTTGTCTGAAGAAAAAGATATGGAATAAAAAATCTCCCAAATTCTCTACTGGTATGATGATCTTATACTATAGTGAAGTTTATCTTCGTGAAAACAAGAAAAAAATACTATCTACTTAAAACAGAGAATTAAATAACAACTAATTTTTCCTCCCAGTTCAATATCACTGTCCACATCTATCAATAAGAAAATTTTGTCTTACTAAAAAAAAAAAAAAAAGGCAGCTTTATTTGGTCTTTTCATTAATGCCTCAGTAAACTGGATAAAGCTAAATCTTTAGAAGTAATCATTTATTCCTTATTCCACTAAAAATCTGCAAATAAAGACTTCTGGTTTTTAGAGATCATAGCAATAAACTTTTTGGTTTTTATATATGTTTTTAATATTTAAGCCTGCTTAGCATATCTTTATGAATAAGAATATACTTGATAAAATAATTAGTATAGTTGCTCCAGGCACTAGAGAGAAAATATGTCCATATAAAAAAAGGAGAAAATTTGTAACAAATATAAGGCGAACAAAAAAGAGAATGTGAAGCTCTATTTCAGACCCCAAGGAAATGAAGTGCTAAGATCAGAATGCAAAAGCAACTCTTGTTCATTAGAGAATAATATGGTAAGATATTACTCCTTTTCAAAATGTATGAGTTGTAGAATAATTGAGCATAGTCAGCCATGCAGAATTACATTTCATAAGAAAACAGGAAAGATATCTAAAAGAAATCTATAGCATAGTTAAGAAAATCACAAAATTCACCATACACAGCAGGAAAGCTTTCATAGGGCCAAAGCTGAATATTTCAAAAGTTAGAGAAAAATATGTTACCACTTGTGTACTGTGCTTAGCTACAAAGATATATACATACACATGGCTTATCTATATAAGCATATATATATGGTTTGTGTATCAAATCATAAATACACATTTGTATATATAAAACCATAGTTATAAATCCTTACACTGCTAGGCAATGTTCTATTATGTATGTAGATAATTAGTGTTCTCGGGTGTACTTCCTCAGTGACCAAACTGATGTTTTGAAAGAGTAAACATACTGGGGCTCCTGGGTGGCTCCGTTAGTTAAGCGTCTGACTCTTGGTTCGGCTCAGGTCATGATCTCACAGTTTGTGAGATCGAGGCCCGCATCGGACTCTGCACTGACAGCACAGAGCCTGCTTGGGATTCTCTCTCTCCCTCTCTCTCTGCCCCTCACCCCCACCTTTCAAATAAATAAATAAACTTTAAAAAAGAAAGATCAAACATACTAAAATATTTAGAAGGAAAGTGGAAATGATGATGCCCTGGCGTGCCCCATAACTACATTCTTCATCTCTGATGGGCATCACAGAGGTCACAATAAGTTTATTATAAACTACTGTATCCAGGAAGCAATATTTATCATCACTACCAAGTGGGATCAGATATTAATAGGCCACAAATGGAGTTTTGCATTTAAGTAAATGGCGAAATTTTAACTTTACAAAAGTGTAAAGAACAGTGTGGCTTTTGTAGTTTAGTGTTTAACACAGCTTACTGATAAAAAGACTTTATCTTTTACATTCATGGAAAATTCCATATTTTCTAATTATAATTTTTTGTCAGTATGAGTTAGTTCAGTATTAAGAGCTACTTTTATATAAGCACAAGCCTAGTCCCCTTCTTTAATGTTACAAAAATGTGACAAAGCAATTAAAAATCTCTCCTTAGGCAAGAGAAGAAAAAGAATTAAGCTCTGTTTCTGAGGTGACAGGAACAAAAACAGTAAGTTGTGGTTTTAATTTTAGCTTCTGATCTACTGTATAGCTACAAGATTTCCACTGTGTCATTTTTTCACTGATTTTGATCCCATTCAATAATGTTTTTTATTTGTGGCCCTGTTGTTATTCTTGTAATTACTTCATCAATTTGAAGAATAAATGGTATTTGTAGAGAGCTAAAATAACAGCTAATAAGACAAGATAAATTAAGAGGAATGAGGAAATTTATGTGAGAATGAGCTTGATTTTACATACCTTATAGTTAATAAATTAAATTTTATAGAGATAAGCTCATTTGTAGCAGTCAATTTTCTAATGTAGATGTCTTAATATTTTAAAGGACACAGACAAATGTATTGGTATAATCAGTTTATAAAGCCTCTCCTGATTATGAAATTTAAAGAAAAGATAAATGAAAATTGGATTTGTGCAACAGAGTGGGGAACGGCCACTGACTTAACTTTATTAAAGAGTGTTATTTTATGAAATTTAATCTAAATATTATGTATCACCTTTCAAAAGTTGCAAACAGACTTCATTTCAAAGTTATAAACTGATCTGTATTTCACTTGCACAGATACACCCACACACACACATTCTTAATATTTGTGAATAATTTTTTTTTAATTTTTCTTTACATTTATTTATTTTTGAGAGACAGAGAGAGACAGAGCACAAGTGGGGGAGGGGCAGAGATAGAAAGAGACACGGAATCCGAAGCAGGCTCCAGGCTCCGAGCTGTCAGCACAGAGCCCGATGCACTTGGGGCTGGAACTCACGAACTGTGAGATCATGACCTGAACCGAAGTCATGACCCAACTGACTGAGCCACCCAGGCGCCCCAACATTGTTTTTGAATGCACATTTATCAGGCCAAAGTCTGACGAGTATAGTATCACACTTCTGAGACTACAAAGAAATAATTTATGTTACAATGTCATGAGAGGATTCTGAAGGAAATTTCAAAAGAGAGCTTCCAAAAACTATCTGGGCAATAGCAACATAATTGGCTTGCATGTGTCACCTGTAAAGGTGACTCCGTTGAAGGTACAGAATCTGTGTGGCCACTCTAAAAATATGTATCTCACTAGTTTGTAATTAGATCTTGGCATACAACCTAGTTTGAAGAAATTTTTATCTGTATAGTTCATAGATTTCTTTATACTCATTGAAATAAGATGTTTAAATATGTGAACATAAGATTCAACGAAGATAAATAAAAGCTTTCAATATTCCTGAAACAGGTGTCAGTGAAGCTGCCCTAGTAACTCAGATGCTACCATACATGCTCCTCTAGACTAACACACCCCATCAGAACACTCAGAGCTGAACGATTAGCAAGCAGACAGTCTACATTCAATAGCAGGACATATCCGCATAAGGAGAAATGCAGATGTGATGGAATATGCACCCCCTCCACAAAATAACACAAAAAAGTAGTTATTTTAAGCGCTTGCTTTTTTGTGTGTGTGGCAGTTTAGAAGTTCCAATAAGAGAAATTAGGGATATTTGAAAAAAATAACCGAAAACAGGATAAAGAATAAAAATATTAAAGACAATGATATGGGAATATAGGCTCAAATAGGCTCTATTGTAAAGAGAAAAGCCTCTATCATTTTGTAGCATTATAATGTAAGTAAAATATTATCTAATATCTCATTCATTTTCTGAGTTATATTATCTATCTTTCTGATTTTTTTCATACTGTATGTTATTCAAGATAGTATTCTCTTTAGAAATAGTTCTGAACAATGAGAATTTGTCACATTATGGAATTATAATTAATACAATTGTGTGTACCTGTGGGGTAAAAATAACTTAGATTTGTTATACAGTATCCAGACATCACAGGAATTTTTTTAATGTTTATTTATTTTTGAGAGAGACACAGTGTGAGCAGAGGAAGGGCAGAGAGAGAGAGAGGGAGACACAGAATCCGAAGCAGGCTCCAGGCTCTGAGCTGTCAGCACAGAGTCCGATTCAGGGCTTAAACTCACGAACTGAGATCATGGCCTGAGTCAAAGTTGGACACTCAATGGACTGAATCACCCAGGCGCCCCAATAACCATTTAATACATAGTATCATTCAGTAGTAGTATTTTCTAGGGACCTACACTGATAGATCATGTATAGATTTTCTTAAAATAAGAATTATTCTTAATTCATAATTCATACATTCATAACTAACAGGAACCTGCGACATCCCCACTTACTTTATTATTTCTTCTCATACTGAATTTTGAGGAGTAGCAGATCTCCTAACAAAAACATTAAAATTATTTAATTTAAAGAAATTAAAGAATGTATTTGAAAGAGTTACTATCCAATTATGCTGTGAATCTGATTTGAAAGAAGAATATGAGTCGGATTAAGATATCAAAAATAGCATGTGGGAACATATAAAAGTTTAATTCAGGCAAAATTTGGGACCAAATAAAAGATAGCATTTCATTGATAATTTAAGCAGTATGAAGAAATACCAGGAAAGAAATATAAAATAAAGGACCATAAAATGAGTCTGAGGTTAGGAAAGATTATTCTAGATAAATTCTGTGAACAGAAGAAGATAAGAGTAGAGAAAATTATTAACCATGTATGAAATAAATATATTCTGACTAACAGTTTTAAATAAAAGATATATTTTGATAAATACTACTGAAAAAGGCACATAAACAGATAATAAATATTCATTTAAGAAAAATAACTGCTGAAAAAACTTGTGGTAAATGGTACCAAAAAGGACTAAAATAATCATAATCCACTTCCCATTTTCCTTATAAAATCAAGTTTTTAGAAATCTCATAATAAATACTTTGCCAAAAGTTTTAATACAACTATACAATAATACTCTTTTTATTATATACATCGATAAAATTAAAAGGAAAACATTTAATTCCTGCTGGCAGTTTTTATATAGGAGTGCCTGCTTTCCTAAATGACAAATTTTTTTCAATGCTAACCTGTATGTGAAATTATTTGGTTAAAATATTCCTTAAGAGTACATTTGTTCTATTCTAAAAGTCTGTGCTAAAATCACTACAAAAACATCTGCTCATATCTGAAGACAAAAATATTTTTAAACCATAATTTAAACTCTATGATGTTCATATCACTCTAAAGTAAAATAAATATTTGGAGAAAAAACATTCAGTTGCAATTACCAAAAGACCTTAGTAGGTAAATTATCAAAATAACTTTAGAATAATGAAATAACACCAAGAAATAGTTATATTATACTTAAATGTCATTTACATTAGGCTAAAATTAATCTTCATCATACAAAATTAATAATTCTTTTGCAATGGCACCAAAATTGTTTGGCAGGCAAAAGAGCAAGGTGTGGGAAGTAAGGAAGAGGAATTAGGGTGGACTAGGAAAGCATAGGTGCTAGTGAGGACTGATACAAAGAGAAAACTAACGCTGACAAATTCAGTCTCTGGGCAACCCTGTAAACACTAATGCCTCAAGTAGGGCAAAAAGAAGTCAGAAACTAGGAAAAAGACTCATATCAGCAGAGGAGCCATATCAACAGATGAGTTTGCTATTGAGTCATGTGATTAGGTTGCTCCTAAAAAGAGGCTACGCAATACTGACCAGGCTGGGAGACAATGATAGGGAGTTCTTATCCAAATCAGACTGCAAACGAATGATAATATGAAAATGGAATAATTGAGAGTTTATCTAATTCTGTGATTCCATTCTTAAGGGAAGTATAATCATAAAGAGTATCATACAATACAGTGTCCTCGGGGTTTATCAAAGGTATTTGTTAGATGTCTATTCCAGTTCCTTCCATTGAATTTTTGATCTTCTGATTTTACTCTTAAAGGTAAAAATGCCCACCCAGCCACTTTTGGAGGAAGGTAGAAATCAGGAAGTCTCATACTAGTTGAAATAAATTCTGTCTATGAATCAAAATGACCCTACCTTGTACCTAAGTTCCAATAATTGGGCTAGCTCCCTGCCACCTTCCTATAAAACTAAGTTGCCTTTTGTCCATTGGTTTCAGTGACCATTTTCTGCTCTTGTCTCTCAGGCCCAACTGCTTTCCTCAGTTACTTGCCTAAGAAGGAATCTAGTGCTGGGTTCTGGTTTTCCTCTTCTGACCAGTCTCTAACCCCTGCATCTCAGGACATTGACTCCTTTTTCCTGATACTGCTGATTGGCTAGCCTGGGCCTTTTATTTATTGCTAACCACAAGAGCTGTGCTGCCTACTTAACCCTACAAATGTGCCTGGTCTTTAGGCTCCTGGCATTTCTCTTTGATCCATCCCATTGTCCTGGAACCAAGTTGGAAACACAATGCCTTCTCTACCATTAGTATTCTTCACAGTAGTTACTCTGAAGTACTATAGTTACATAGAAGTTACTATGAAGGAGTAACTACTTCAAACCTGAGCCTGTGCTTGGTTAATACTGATTAACTGGATGACCAGCAGAGTTATGATGCCAGATTTCAGTATCATTAATTTATAACTGTAAAAATTTGGTTTTAAATAAAGTGAGTGTTTGAGGCAACAATGTGGTTTTTACCCTTAAACTTAAATGAATAACATGTTCAGTGCCAGTTATATATTTGATAATGCACTATTCTATCAGGGAAGATTATATTTCTGAAAGTACTTTTTTATCATTTTCCTCTTTTTTAATTCTCATTTTATTATTTTTCTGCATTTTATCATTTTAGTTTTTCTCCTCATTTTATTATTTTTTGACATTTTTCTTAATATTTTTATTTTCTCATTTTCCTTATTCTTTTTTATTTAGAATTTATTTTTGGGAAAGCACAAGTGGGAGAGGGGCAAAGAGAGGGGGACAGGGGATCTTGAGGGTGCTCTATGCTGACAGGCTCACAGCAGTGAGCCCAATATGGGGCTAGGACTCAGGAACCATGAGATCATGACCTGAGCTGAAGTCGGGCGCTCAACCAACTGAACCACCCAGGTGCCCTCCATATTCCTTATTCTTTAATGTTGATGTGATATTTTAAATTATGTTTCCCTCTGTGACAGTTCATTTTCAATTCTTTTTCTTTGAATTTAAAGCTTATAACTAATATCATTTAATCTGGGGTGGTATAATGGGTCCAAGAAATTAAAAAACGTCAGTAAATAAAACTGTGCTAGTTTCCTGGTTGAAATCTGAGAAAAAAATACACTTCAAAGGGTGAAGGGACTATTGTTAACAGCATTAAATTACATAGAAATAATCTTAGCAACAAAAGGAACTTTACCTGCTGACGTTGGCTCTTCTTCATCTGATGCTATGATAAGAGGAAAAAAGACGAGGACAGGGAGAGGGTGGGGTGGGGTGAGGTTGGGGAAAGAGAGAGAGAGAGAGAGAGAGAGAGAGAGAGATTGAAATTGAACATAAATATAGTTTGCATTTTCAAACAAAGACTACAAGCTCCTCATTTGTAATTTTGTGAATACATTAGAAGTCATGAGATAACTGGATAATGACAAGTTAATGAGAGTTTACATTAAAGGAAAATTTATACACTTTTCTCTTCTAAGATACATATTTATTAGAAAAGACCACTCAGTTGTCTGAATTTGCTTTCCCTTCCTTTCTGCAAATATGACTGACTTTATTTAGTTTGATTGGAAATTATAATTATCATAAATAATATTATTTGAAAATATAAATTGTAAATAACATATGAATATCCCACCATCACCACTTTGTGGGGATTTTCTATTAGCAAAGAGAAATTAAAATGCATTACAATTTTGCTCCATGAAGTAGAAGTTATAAATAAGATAGGGGTTACATACAAACACACTGAACTCACAGGTACCACATGCTTCAAAATTCAGAAGCAGTCATTCACACACAAGAACCGGCATTGTGAAGGGTGACCCTGTGTGGTTTGACACACATGTTCTACAGCCCAGACAAGGATAAACATGGATATTATAAAAGGAGAGGCCACAGTATGAAAATACAGTTTTATGCTACAGCAGTGGCTCACAACCGTGAATCTATATTAAGAAAGTCAAACTCTGGGCCCCGCCTCAAACCTATGAAGTCAGAATCTCTTTCAATAGTACCACCTTGTAGCCAGGTTTGAGACATTGCTAAATAACATCGATATAAGGTAACACGAACCATAACTCAAAGTGTGAATCATTCTGATTCCTGTTTTAAAAGGGAGGAATTTTTAAGAGCAGACTCCAAGGGTAAGAACCTACTATTACACGTATGTGGAGGATAGAGCACAGTGGTTGCAAGAGTGAAAACGAGAGTTTATCTGCAACTGTTTCCCAAGTTTGCCTAGAATCCACCCCTTCACCATCACACCAACAGACACACTCTGTTAGGAGGTATTTCTGCTCTGTGCACAAGTTCAGTTCACTCTGAATATTACCGTTGAATTATATGACACCAGCCAGTGCTATTTCAATTGATTCATGAAGTTTTAACATAAAAATTTACTCAACTGAATTGCTTATAAAGGAGCTTTGTTCCCAGGTGATTCGTTAATCAAGGTATCACTGTGTAACCAGGGAGCAGTTTCCACTCTTTTCCGTTAAGTTTCCATCTGCACAGAGTACACCTTAGACAAGGTTACTTTGTGTCCTGACAGTATTTTCCTCTCACTGTTTGGCTTGTCTCCTTGGCACATAAAGGAACAGAGAGAGCAAACAGAGTTGGCATGCATGGGGTGGAGAACGAAAATATTTAAAAAGCCGTTTGTTGCTTTATTATGTCCAAAATCTAACATAACATGTTCAAAGAGGAAAACTGTCAGTGGCTTCCAGGAATTCCCTTTTAGGAAAATACCATAAAGTCTTGTAGAAGTGCTGACTTAGATGGTCATTGTTGGTATAAGTCTGGAGATTAAAAGTGGGGAAATAAAAGCACTCAAGGCTGGCCACTTTATGTGTGTGAACTCTATAAAGCTATGATGACATGAAAATGACTCATATTTGATAGATGAAGATCCAGAGGTTCAGAGTGACTGAGCAATTAGTCTAAGGTCAATTTGAATTTGAGCTCATGTCAGTGTGGCTTTCAAACCAAACTCTGTCCACTATGCCTGTCTCCCAAGGTATTGATTGAGTGTCCACTGAAAAAGCTGGATGAAGGGACTGGGAAACTTCTTTGTGTCTCTTACAACCCAGGGAGAGATGCAGGGGGTGAGATCCCAAGCATGCAATTAAAATATCCTAAGCAAGTGATGCCTAAGGAAGAGAGATTAGAAATGCTAAGATTTTATCCCTCCATTATAGATGGATAAGCAAGACATTTTAGGAAAGAACTAGCCAGCACTGAAGCAAAGACAATTCCAAATTTATAGAAGACATGGCAATTAGAATGTCTTAAAACCAAAGCCTCTGGGCTAAGCAGTGCACTAAGCTCCACGTAAGCTTGTAATACCTAAAAACATCTTTGTAACAGATTAACCATGTTAGAGTCAGCAGATACACAAGTCTGCCTTGAATTCTATTTCTATGCAATATCTCCATAACAGTGGTTCCTCATAATATAAAGATGTCACTAACCAACACTCATACTATATTCAAACACACACATACACACACACACACAGGTGCATACACAAGGGTTAGTATTAGTATCAATTCACTGTCATAGTTCTCTCTGGCAAAGATGTTTTGTGTGTAGGCATCCAGACAAAACATGGTGAACTAGTAATGGGAGGCAGCTAGAGCTCCAAAAGTACAAATAATTCTCAAAGTGGACATTAGTGGCTTAATTAGTGAGATTCAGATGAAATGATTACCACAGAAGATAATGTCATGCTACCCAAATTATTTTTCACTCGTCCTATTTGCTTCTTAGAATTCATGAAATCAGCAAATCAAAAAAATACATATGTCTTTGTCACATGCAATTCCTCTAACCCTGGAAATTAAAAACACATGCACCAAGCAAAACAAAAGTAAACAAGTAACTCTGTATTGCTCTGCCTGGCACAATGCAGAAGGATGTACGAAAATTATGGTGACTGGAAAAAAGAGACACTAAAAATATGTATCTGATGTAGAGAACTTAGCTGTGTGATCTTCTCATTGCCCATAAAAGGATCACCTTGGGTGTTCCTTAAAATGTTCCAGATCTACTGAATTTGAATTTGGGTGTTAGTTCAGGTTTCTGTATTTTTAAAATGTATTTCTTTAATGTTTATTTACTTTTGAGAGAGACAGAGAGAGAGAGACAGAGAGACAGAGAGACAGAGTGTGAGTGGGGGAGGGGCAGAGAGAGGGAGACACAGAATGTGAAGCAGGCTCCAGGCTCTGAGCTGTCAGTATAGAGCATGACGCGAGGCTCAAACTCACTACTAACCACAAGATCATGACCTGAGCCAAAGTCAGACCCTTAACCGACTGAGTCAACCAGGCGCCCCTCAAGTTTCTGCATTTCTAAAAAGTGCAGCAGGTGACTATTATAAACACTAAATGTTGAAATGACGGCTCTACCCATCAAAGTTTGCTGCAGTAGGAAAGAGCCATGGGTTCAGTTGTCGGAACTGAAGCAGTAAATTAGCAGGCTTATAGGAAACCCTTTGCAATGTGTACTAGGGTTGTTTCATCAGCTTTCAATGCTCTTTCTCTTGTGTCATCTTCAGATTTATTTGGGTATCTACATCAATACTTTGGGGGAAGAGGACTTCTCCTGTGGATTTAGAGGGGAAGTTTGTATGTCATAACTAAGTAAACCTTTTCCATTTTCCTGGCCACCATTATTCGTCTAGGTAAGTATATGACCCATTTGGGGATAATGATGTGTAAGGTCAAGTTTGTATGTGTTTGGGTGAGGTGAGGCTCTTGGAAGGGAGGCTTCCTCAATCTTCTGGGAAAGCATCTGGAAACAACCCTCTCTCCCTCTTTCCTTTAGACACAGACAGGAAATCTATGGCCCCAAAAGTAAGCAGGCAGACATTTTGCAACCATAATGGGAGTCAGCCTTATAAAGAAGCCAATCCTGCTCAAAGGCAGAATGGAAAAATAGAATGAAATTTATTGATGATATGGTTCAGGCATTAAATCATATCCTTATCCAAATCTGGACTTTCAGTTCTGAGGAAAAATACTTCTACTTTATTGTTTATCTAGTTTTAGTTGAGTTCTCTCTATTTGCAACTAAGTGGCATTCTGCACAACTGTAACCTGTTCTGTTGTTCCCATTTAAAATACATTAGAAGAGATAAGGAATTAACTACCTCTGAGGCAGTGAGATGGAAAGTACATACAGTCTTGGGCGGTGCTTTCAGAGGGCAGCTGGGCTTTCAGCACCAAATGGTTCCACAGAGCTCACCGCCCCATGTTTTGATATGATAAACCTACTCTAATTTTGAAGTTGGTCTCTGTTTTTTCAGGATGGTTTGGCAGTGTACATGCTCATGAACTGGGTTAGTACTTGGGAGAAGAAGGCAACCTGTGTACTTCCTTCTTTCCTCCCTTCTTCCCTCCTTTTCTCCTTTGTTCCACAGGACCCAATGTCAAGGACAATAACTACCCAAACCCGACAGGCTGTGTATTACCCTGATACACATATGATATCAAAACACACATACTTCTTCACTGGATAGGCTTTAGTCTCTCTACATGGTATCAACATTCTTATATCTTCTGTTTTTTGTTGGCCTTATCCTTGAGTGTCATTAATTAATTAATTAATTTAGAGAGACAGAGTGGGAGCAGGGGAGGAGCAGAGAGAGAGGGAGATGAAGAATCTGAAGCAAGCTCCAGGCTCTGAGCTGTCAGCACAGAGCCCGAGGCAGGGCTTGAACTCACAGACCAAGAGATCATGGCTTAAGCCAAAGTAGGACGCTTAACTGACTGAGCCACACAGGCGTCCCTTATCTTTGGGTGTTTTAAGTAAACTTTTATAACATGGAATTTCCATCCATTCAAAAATAATTCTTTTTTAAATTTAATTAATTAATTTCTTTTTTTTCTTTTTTTTATTTTGAGAGAGGGTGAGCAAGCATGAGAGATGCGCAGCAAGGGAGGGAAGAATTCCAAGCAGTCTCTACACCATCAGCACAGAGCTTAATGTGGGGCTTGATCTCACAAACGACGAGATCATGACCTGAGCCGAAACCAAGAATTAGATACTTAACCAACTAAGCCACCCAGGTGCCCCCAGAAACAATTCTATACCCAGTGTGGCTCAACCCTCAAATACAAACAGCTCATTATGAAAGAAATAAAATACAATTCTTAGCATATTATAATCTATTTTGTATATGGATATTACTTAATTCATATTGACTTATGGATCATTTTGTTTGCTATATTATAAATCTCATTAATTATGTACCAAATATGTTCTTCAAGTTTGCAATTATCACTGTAATTCACTATCTCCATAATCAAAGAAATAAGAAATATATATTCTTACACTCTGACAATGTTTTAGATTCTATTCAACTGCACTGATGTAAAAATAACAACTATATTTATGTATGATTATTCATGCTTGCTCAGATGTTTAATGCTATAAATGTGGATGTGTGTGTGTATGCGTGATTATTAATGCAAAGAAGAGTAAATTATCATTTCAAATCTATGAACTCAATCATTTAAATAGGTTGTAGAGTTGTGTCTGGAAGTATTCAGAGATGTTTTCAGAGATAGGTTTTGGTTCATATGTTTTTTCTTTTATTCTTTATTTATTATTATTTTATTTATTTATTTATTTATTTATTTATTTATTTATTTTTTGCCTATGGCCCAATGAGAACATGCCTCAGGACTTACAGGTTGCCATCATCAACTTCTCTGTGAAAATACGAAGAGGAATGTTATTCTCTCCTGGCCAAAAACTTCAGACAGCAAATGATTTGGTTGTTTCTACACTCTCAGAACTGCAGAATATTTCAGTCACAATGAGAAACAACAGACAATGTGTTTGTGTTTGCATTGAAAGTGTTCAGAGAATTACAAAGTCTTCTCTATTCTATCAGTCTTTCACGTGCAATTTGATTTCGATGCTAAATTTGGAGAACGACATCTATTGAGTATAGTTAATAATATAGAGTACATAGAAGTAGGTATACATGCAGTTAGTATGTAAGTATATATTTATATGTTTATTAGTCTCTTCCATTAAACTAGGAGTTTCATGAGGTCAGGGATGTGACTGTTTTGCTTACCATTAAACTGTAGTTTTCAAATAGTGTCTACAATGTTGTAAGTTCAAGAAATATTTGTCAAAAGAAAGAAAACATGGATAAATATTTAATATACTCCTCTATGTTGCTCAATAAAATTCAGATGTTTCATTAAGCTACATTACTAGACTTACCAAAGAGAAAGCCTTACATCTTCATTTGTGTTTTAGTTATATAGATCTATATATACTAACTTATGTAGCTATATATAGTTATATAAATCAGATTTACTTTCTTGGGGCAGGAGAGAAAAAGAATAATAATTAAAAAGACAATGGTTACTGTAATGGCCATCTGATCATCTCATGAAAAAACAAATCTGTGATTTTAAACTAACTCCAAAAAGCATCAAACTACAGCTTATTAATTAAATAGATTCATTAAAATAGCATCACGAAATGCACTTTCTATGTTTAGTAGTGATATAGCTCACATGGGTTTCACAAGCTACTTATACAGTGTATCATGTTAATAGCTATTAGCAGTGCATTTGCAATTTTCTCATTTTAGAAAGAGGTACAAATGGGAAAAATAATAAAAAAATGAATGGAAGCTTTAGTTTCATTTTTTTACCACTGAGTTAAAAAAATACACAATTTATAAAACTAAACCAGAGTATTGGGAAACTGGGAAGTAATATGACTCATCTCCCAATGTGTACTAAAGAGACGTTGGGGACATAATTAGGATACATGGTCCCACTTAAAGGAAGTACTAAAGATCTTTAGGTGATTCGGCATTACAAAGGAATATAATTCACTATCTCCTGTATCTATTCAATTGTCCTCAAATATCCTTTGTTCATTCCATTTGTCCTCCCTCCCTAACCAAATTCATCTCATCCCTGTAGACTCAATTCACATCTCACCATCCTTAATTCTTTAGTATTTATTTTAGTCTCCATATTTGTGTAGTTGTCCCCTTTCACGCCTCACTGACTTTTAAACTATAACCTAAAGCTGGCTTGAAACAAAATGGCAATATTTTACAGTCTTGTTCACAAGCTGGACATTATCTACTATACTTCTTTTAGGCCAACAGTTATGTTTTAATTTTGTACAGTGCACATAATTGGTACTGAGTAAATATTTTTGGAAAGCTAAGTTTAGAGATGAGAAACTTAAGTCCAGTAAGTGAATATAACGGCTGTTTTTAAAGTATTCTGAGTCACGTAAAGTAAGGGTTAGTAATTAAATCTAAGGTATCCTAAGAAAATTCATGGATAAATGGAAAGAAGAAACTTGAAAGGGATCAAGTAGATTAGCAGTTAATATGTATATGATTGCTCAGATCTATCAACTTCCAATAAAATTAATTCATAACCTTTTTGAAAGTTTAATATAGGAGAGAGAAAATAATTCTGCAATGAAAATGCTCGGTAATGTGACTAGGAAAGCCATGCAGTGAAGGTTACCTGCACATCGTATGTGACATTCAGATGGTCACAGCACCCATACTATTTTGCTTCACAACAACTGACAGAAAGAAGCTGAAACCATCAGGCTCATGTTCTATGGATTTCTGCTTTATTTATGTGTGGGAAACTGCTCACTTCAATCTCAAGTCATTTCCATAAGTCTGGACAAATGCGCTAATCCAAAAAGCAAATCTGTTAAAATCAAAAGAACAAAAAACTAAAAGGTCCCGGATAGACCAGCAATATTGACACAAATCTTAGTGACAGCATCCACTTAAGGAAACCACAGAATCAATGCACATAAAATGTTAATGTCAGAAGAGATTTTTCTGATTAGGGGGTTGGCAAAAAATAAAAAATAAAAAACAAAACAAACAAAAAAACCTTGTCCAAATGGGCTAAGGTTTGAATTAGGAATTAGAAGTATATTTATTAAATCATCTAAATTACCAATTAAAAACTCACCATAAACTGAATTTTTAAGCAAAATTCATATACATATGAATACATATATTTATTTATAATATAAATAAAAAGAGGATTATACAACACGTGCTGTTCTACAACTTGCTTTTTACACTAGTATTTGCACGTAGTTTTCTATGTCAATATACTCAGTGATTATAGACAGTATTTAATAATGTTTTATTTTAAGGATATATCATAATTTATTTAACTCTACTGAATGATATTTCAATGGATTAAGGGGTATCTCTCTCACAAATAATATTGCAATGAATAATCAGACTCCATTTGAATAGTGATAGAAACATGAAACAAAATAAATGACCACATTTCATTAAATAAATAGGAGCTCATAATACTATGCACAATATAAAATACTCACTTTTTATAAATAAGGCTTTTAAATAATCCTTTTTTATGCCATCAGCCTATCTACAGTGACATGCTTCTTAAATATATTGGATAGTATGATATTTGTGCCTTTTCTTAATTGTTAATGTTTATTTTTTGGGAAAGAGAGACAGAGTGTGGGTGGGGGAGGGGCAGGAAGAGGGAGGCACAGAATGTGAAGCAGGCTCCAGGCTCTAAGCTATCAGCACAGAGCCTGACGTGGGGCTAGAACTCAGACCGTGAGGTCATGACCTGAGGTGAAGTTGGAGGCTTAACTGACAGAGCCACAGAAGGCCCCAGATATTTGTGCCTTCTTCCTGTGAGAGTTACTTTCACAATAGAGTTACCATTAATGATGACCACGTAGATCTTTCAGTGTCCCTTGTCAAAGTAGTACAAGGCAGAGAGACAAATGGCTGAGCTCTGTGCTTGGACAGATTCAGCCTTAGTGTTGAGCGTTGAGTATTATAGTCTTATATTAAGTAATATAAAACCTCAATGTTTTAAGAAAAATAAATGGTGGCCATTGGAAGACAGAAAACTACTTTATTATATTACAAAATCCTGGCATATGATTTGTCTTTGTGTGTGCACAAGAAAATATTTAATATGTTACATCTATTTCAAAAATGACATTTTACTACTTTAGAAATTTGTGAAACCTTTTAACAAAATATCATTCCTTTTTCACTGCCTATATTACAAAGAGGAATTCAGAAATTTTATGATGGCTTTGAAATGAGTTCTCAAAATATAGTTCCACATACTTGGCTTAATTAAAATACCTTTTGAAAAGATATCAAAAGATGAAGGCGGGGGAACAGTGGGCAGGTCTAATTTGAAGAGAGCTCAGATATCTCTGGCAGATTTATGTTTCTCTTTGGTCTAGGGGAATTATTGTTTTCATGTAGTGTGAACTCATCCCAAGGACACTAACTTTAAGAGATAAAGCACGGCTTCGGCTTGGCTATATAGAACTCAAATAACCTATGTGCCACTGACATTCTCTAGTCAGTTAATGACTGCTAAAGAGGATTGTGTTTCCTCTTGCCTGTTACAAAAGAAGGTAAAATTAAATGCTTTCTTTTCAGAATCATTAGGATCTTCTTTAAAGAAAAAGGGTCAGTATACCGCATTCAGGCATTAATCAAATGACATTGACAATGTGATTTCCCTATCTGCAAAACTGGTCTCCCTAGGCCAAATTTTTCCTTAATTGAAATGTCTTTAAATAACTCAACTGAGAAAAAAAGTTGACAGGTCTAACTTTAAGAAAAGGAAATTGAATAAAGGTACAGGGCTATTTAGGCAGGGCCCAAGCCCCACTCTTCCTATCTTTGAGGTTATTTTCAAGTTGTGAATGCATACTATTAATTTTTACTCTACCAAATGGAAAAAAAAAAAAAAACAAACAAACAAAAAACAGCCAAGGAGATAGGCTATTCAGCAGACAAAATATACGCAACTTCGAAAAAAACAAAATTTTACATCCAAACCAAACTAAAAAGTCACTTAGTCAAAGCTGCCAACTAAAAATCTAACTATTCCTTCAAAACTTCTAGTGGCAGGGAATTTATAACCTCACAAAGAAATATGTCACATCGCTCTCCCAGAGCTAGCCTCGGAAACAATGGAATAATGTGGCACTTTCTCTGATATAACAGCCATTCAAATATCTGAAGACAGCTGTCATATCCCCTTAATTCTCTTCTTAACTGAGATAAACATCTCTACTTAATTTCATATATCATGGCCTACACCATGGTCATCATTTTTTTTAACCTTCTTCTGATAAATTCAGATTTGTCAAGGTACTTTGAAATACAGCAACAAGAATTAGATCTCCAGATGACATCTGACTAGGACAAAATACAATGGCCTTATTACCTGCCTTCTTTAGGCTGCTATGTTACAACTAATAACACAACATTGTATTAGCTACTAAAAGAGTAAAGAATTAATTTCCTGTCCCTTCTTCTTTCAGCCCCACCTTATACCAATTACCAGAATACTAGGGACTACTAATCTTATCTTCTTCCTGTGTGAAAGAAAGACTGGGCAGAAAAAAAAAAAAAAAAAAAAAGGCAGGGGGCAGGAAGACATAAAATAAAGGGAGTCATATTTCAGGAAGGGGTCAAGGGAGAATATGACTGGCTTAGCATCAATGTTAAATGTATTTTAGCAATAGGAAAAAAATTACAAAATTTTGAATTAGACTTAAAGGTATTCTTCCAATCTCTTATTCCTTTCTAGCAAAGAATCTCATTTGCATGTATTTCATATATAGTTGATTAAGTCAACAGCCAAGAAAACCAAACACTTGTCTTTATTGAAATAGTTTCCTTAGTATCTGGCACTAGGTATCCATCCAGATGAATACAAATATTTTGTGGTTTCTCACTATATTTTCCACATATCAGCTGACATTTATAGTCACAGAAGTACTCTTCTGGAAACTGTCTTTAGACCTTTATAGTGTTTCCTCCAGCAATTAATTTCTGGTGATAAATTCTAGGTTAGAAATTAGCACTAATTTCAGTAAATAAGCTACACTCAGCATTTTCCAAATCAACTATCTACCAGACCCAGTCTAACTGAAAACAATCACAATAATTAATTAAATGAAAAAAAAAAAAAAGACCTTGGAGGTAGAATAAAAATGTAATAGTAAAAAGTAGTACAATTTAATCCATAAAAGAAAAGCCTGAGGTAGTAGTTAAAAATTACGTCAAATACTGTTCCGTAAAGTGTTTTGTGTTGGTGTGTGTGTGTATGTATGTGTATATATATATATATATATATATATATATATATATTTCTTGTATGTTTCCATAATATATTATCAAAAGAGACCATAGAATCATATTCCTGGCATAATTTTGTTAACAACATTGAAAACTATATAATGAGAATAGTTTGAGAGGATGTCTAGAGGTCCTACATAATAATATAGGTCCGAACTGCCTTCTTGGTCTGGCTCCCAAACATCCCTAAAATCACCAAATAATCTGGGCAACAACTAATTCTAATTCTTCCAAAATGTTCTCAAGTTTCTCATCTTTGTGTTTATCATCTTGCATTTTGCTTAAAATGTTCTCATCTAATAACATTGCTGATGAACTACACTTCCATACCAGCCCATTTTAAAAGCTATTTTAGCTGTCAAATCTGATCCCTGGGACTCAAAGTAACCTTTCCTTCTCTTGATATCTATTGCACTTCGTCCTCATCTTATGATGATTATTTACTGCATTATGTAATAGCTACTGGTGTGTGTGTTTTATAATCCTTTCCCAAACATAAGTATCTCGAGAGCAAGTTCTTTATTTAGGGGTCAAAGACAAAGGGGAGATTAGCCTCAGGAGGTCAGGAAGAGCTTTTAAAAGATGCTCAATTATATTTGTTAAATGAAAGATACTAGTGGTTTTTTCTACTCTGTGATTCAATCTTTATGCAAAGCCACAAAGAGCTTACTGTTGATCTATCACATCTAAGAACCTAATATTAATATGGTACCATAAATTTCATCTTGGTATTTATTATGTCCTTACAGATTCCTATTTTGTACTCTTATAAAGAAAAATCAATTCATAAGTTATTTGCTGTGAGCATAAGGAAAGCTATAGTCCTAAAAGGCTGATTCCTAATTATTCAAGCATTACTTACATTACTCATAATTTTCAAATAATAAAACATCGGGTTCTCTTTTTCCCATTCCAAGTGAGGTGATTTGTCAAATTATATCTTGAAGGAAAGAAATTTTTGAAAAATTAAAAGCTGACAGGTAAATTGCCACCAGTTTGCATATTCAAGCACAAGCAGAAAAAAATCCTGACATAAAAATAATAGAGCAGGATTTATTGGACATTTAAATAATGTTATTAATGACTAAAATGATGGAAGAATATTCAGGAACTTAGAAGTCTGATTTCTGCATATAGCTTCTGAAATGTCTATATATATATTTATTTATTTTATAACTCCTCGTATACCTCTTATAAGCTAGGCACTGTTCCAAGACCCTTCGATATACTAAGTCATATAATTTGAACAAAACCCCTTCGAAGTTCATCCTATTATTACCCCAATTTTACAGGTAAGAAACTAAGGTATCTTGCCCAAAGTAACAGAGATAGTAAATAGAAAAGCCAGGATTGAATTCAGTTTTTAACCACCGTAGCATGATGCAATCCCTTAAAGAATGTGTTCCTACAACATTCCAAGGAAGCATGCTCAGCATGTGACAAACACTGTAAGTAAAGGTACTATTATTGTTGTTGTTGTTGTTGTTGTTGTTATTGTTATTATTATTACATCTCCAGTTTCTCTCATTGTTCAAAGCATCCATCCCCATATGTGTAACAGGCACAGTTTAATTTGAATGTAGAGGACTGTGGAGAGTCCATGGGACAAAACTTCAGGTTTAACACCTGTTCCGCCTGCCGTTGAGGAGAAATCTATGACCTTGGTAGAGTCATTACATTTATCACATTATCACTTTCCTATTTAACACTGAGAATGGTATTAGCTCAACTGTTTATTTCAAGGTTATAACAAGAATAATATGTATATTAGCATTTTAATGAATAGAGTATTCTAAAAATAAAAGACATTATTAAAAGGAAGAGGATGAAGAAAAAAAATGTCCTTGGCATTATGGTCATTGGTAAACTGCATAAAAAGACTATCTGCCCACCCCCTTCAATGTTCATGATGTGATGGCCTAATAGCTAGCATGCCTGGTTGGGAGGTGAGCCTTAGCACAGAAGTTTGGGGTCAGGACATCATTGTGAAGAATAATATAGCTTGACTTCCATAATTGAATAATTAATAGATGCTGACCTTAAAGGTCAGAGCATGTTCTATGATGCACCTTGATTTATCCATTTCCTGGGGCAGCCAAAGCCTTTGATTGAAAGAGAGCTTAAATGACACAACTGACGTCTATCTTGTTGAAAATGTTTGTGGCAACGACGTCAGTGAGTAACAGTAACAAGTCCTATACCCAATTGCTCTCTATGATTTGGATAAAGCACCTGGCTTCTGATTTCTCAATTAAAATCTTACCAGATAAAGACATTATGGAGATTTACAACATGCCATGAAAAGAAGTTGCCAATTCTTATTTGAAATTTGCTGTCTTTTCCAAAGGTTAGTTCTTAAGAAAATATCCTAAGACTTGTTCTATCTTTTGCTGAGATAGAAACAAAATTGTGTCCTCCCTATTTTATTTCCCAAGCCTTGGCTAAAATAAAATAACGAGAACAATAAATATTGATTGTTGTCCATTTTAAATCATAATTTGGTGAGTTTTATACTTTCAAAGGGAAAAATTTAATATATTCTGAAAAGGATTCTGCCCAAATTCTCACTCATTATATGACTCATTTAAAAATTATGTGTTGTCACTGTATTTTAAATAATATGCATTATAGAATCTGCCTCCACATGAATACTTTGATTTAGACCAACGGCCTTAAAGTACAAAGTTACCTTCAAGTGTCACCCAACACTCCTATGGCTTCAGGGACTGTGGTCAAGTAAATCTTCACAAACAATGACATCTACTTGAAGCTCCTTAAGAAAAGATTTCATGCCTTCTATTTCTTCTAGTAACCACTATGCTTTACTCTAGTAATCCCTCACAACAAATATCATGATTTAGCACACAGTAGGTCTCAGTAAGATTTAGGAGTAGTTAGCTTATCTAATTTACCAGTATTAAATACTACAGGATTTCTAGTAGTTCTAAGAAATAAATTTCAACCTATCGAGACACTTCTTTGCAATGAATATTTAATGCTTCATTTCTTACTCTTCCTTCTATCTTCAGCTAATGGTAAGAGGGCAGATGAGAGCAAACACTCTACCATTCAGCCAATAGACTTTTTGTTTCCATTAGAGTAATATTAATCATTTCCCCATTTCCTACCTTTATCTAACCCTGTTAGGCTTTTTCTAATCCTGTTATCTTAAGTTAGCTCTGTACTCTACAAGCTCTAGAGCCATTATTTAAGACTTTTCTGCCTATACCCTCTCTTACTGGTCTGAATTTTAGAGAACAGCTCTTTCCTCATAGCTTTTGTCAACCAAATTGGATATTAAGATGTGTTTATAGTGGTTCCTTTTAAAATAATTGGTAGCCTTACATAATAATTGTTTAAGTGGAAAATGAAAGGGAATGCAGTCTTTATATGTTATTTTAAAACTATATTTGATGAGATAATCTTTGTTCTCCAAGTATATTTTTCTCCTCTTATATTTTATATATGTAAATATAACTTATATCTTATATTTTCTCCTCTACTTTCCTCTACAAATCAAATGATCCCAAATCTTCATTATTATGATTAAGTAGATATAAGCCCACTAAGTTTTCTTTTCATTATAAATCCATCATGATAAAGCATTTAGCCTTTCCTACACAATCTTACAATATTAAAATTTTTCTTAACTCCTCCGAACCAAGTTAGTCTCCTTAACTGACTTAGTTAAGTTAGTCTCCTTAACTAAGAATTTAGTCTAAGGAGACAATGGTGAATGTTTACAAAACTTAAGACTGTTTATCAATAGAGCCAATGTTTATAATAGAGCCAATTTGCATACAACTTAAACATCAAAAAATACAGGCTGGTTGAATAAATGATGGTAAATGATGGTATGTTAACCAGATATTTTGTACAATGTCAGGGAATAATTTTTAAAGAAATGGAAAGATATTACATCCTAAGTGAAAAAAAAAAAACACAAAAGTGATCACTAAAGAATATGAACTATCTGTGGATAGTATAAGTTTTATGCATCTATATGTATACACATAAACATGCATGTGCATAGTTGTATAACAGGAGTCAAGTTAAATTGCTATCATTCTTTACAAGGCTGTATATGGCTATAGAAACATGTAGGTAAATGATAGAAAAAAAGAATAAGAGTGTATATGACTTAAGATTATAATACTTTTGGTTTCTATTAACTTATATTTCCTAAATTTTCTTCAGTACTTCTTTAATAAAGAAAATTTATGTAAATTATATGTAAATAACAATTTTTTATGTAAATTATGTAAATTATAAATTCTATGTAAATTATAAAATTTCTATTCTATGTAAATTCTATGTAAATTATAAATTCTATGTAAATTATAAATTCTTAAATATAGATGGCTTTATCCAAGAAAAAAACAGTGTACATGCTGTTTTCTTCCTGATAATGGCATTCAACAACTCAACCTAGAGATAATTACTTTTTTCATTTTCTTTTCTATTATAATCATAGGAAGAATAATTTTGCTCATTCTCCAGCAACATGTCAACTTCCCTGACATGATAAAATATCAACACCCTGTTATGACTGCTTAAAATCATATTTTTAATGTTATTTTTAAACCAAAAACAGATATGTAATTAATTCAATTAAAAAGAAACAAACAATAGGTATAACTGTTAGAATCAAGAGGATTCAGGTTAAAAATTAATGAACAAGAGAAAATGAAGTAACTATATGAAAGATCTTAGAGATTATTGGGCTGGGCACATTTTAACTATTTTATGTCATCTATGAGTCTCCTATAAACCTTTTTTCCATGACAGTAGTCAAGCCGGAAGAGAAAATTTTTCAAGAGGTTAATGCCAAATTTGCAACTTAGCCTATCACTTTAAAATAGCAATTTTCAGGGGCTCCTGGGTGGCTCAGTAGGTTAAGCGTCTGACTCTTGGTTAACCCTCTCACTCCTGGCTTCAACTCCGACTATGATCTCACCACTAGTGAGTTTGAGTCCCACAACGGGCTCTTTGTGGAGCCTGCTTGGGATTCTCTCTCTTGCTCTCTGCCCTTCCCCCACTTGCACATGCATGCATGCAAGCTCTGTTTCTCAAAAACAAATAAATAATAGCAGTTTATCAGTTTCATGAACGTGTAGAATTATACATTTTGGCAATGCCACAACTGACCTCATGCCATTCCGTTCGGAATCAGAATAAAAGAACAACTTGATGCCACTTTCCATTTTCACATTTCTAATTTTTCAATAGATTTCCTAACATGAACAGAACATAACCAATTTTCCCCTTTTGAAGAGAGCTTTTACTTTTTCCTCCTGTATAAAGAAACAGATTACCTTCATAGCTAGTAACATAAAAATAAGTGTCTACTAAGATGTCAACATGTTCATCATATTTTTGCATTGCCAATGAAAACGAAATTTTTTTTTTAATATTTAAAAAGGAAAAGAAAATCAACTAACTAACATTCTGTGGTAGACTACAAAACCAGCCACAAAATTCTTTCTTGCAACCTCACTTTTTCAATACAAAGTGGCAGGTCTACCCATCAAAACTGTTATTAGCTAAAGTGACACAAACTGAGATTTGAAAAGTGCTTACAATCTGGGCTTGATTTTTCTTCTGCTCTTCAGACCTTCCCTCCACCACATAAAGAAGCCTGATCTAGCAGAGACAAGTTATCCCAGCTGAGCCAATTTCCACTACCCAGCACCAGTCAAGCAGAAACCTACTGGGCTCTCAGAATTGAGAGACAAATGATAGTTTAAACCCACTAAATCTGTATGATTTGTTAAGCAGAAAAAGCATAATGATATACATCCACTATCACTTCATTCATAAAAGTATTTATCTCTAAGCAATAGAAAAGGTATACTCTCAGAAAGAAAAAAAAAAGAATAGTTAGAATGGTATACATCAATATTTCTTTTAATGTATTACATTTTTTTCTTACAAATAAAGCTTTATCACAAATTGGCTCTTATCTTTCTTCTAGGTGACAGAGGATTTCTGTACTTGATATTTTCTAAGGTTCTTTGATGTTCTGTATTTCTTTTCTGAATTAATATATGATTGTCAGGGCTTGAAATTGCAAGTTAACAAATTCTAATCATTGTAATTAACAATAAAGTAGAAACATTTTAAGATCAAGAACCTAATTGTTTATAAGCTATGTTATAGAAATATTTACATATATAAAACAAAGTTAATTTTCTGTAATATATACAGAATATGGCAAAGATTTACCCTTAAATCTACCAACTTAACTGTACAATTCTATTTGTTTATATGACACATATTTAATCTTTCTTATTACCAGAAAAGTATATAGATATAACTCTGAAAATGAATCCCCTGAGTCTAGTTGACTGGGAAATTTCTTAGCAATCATCCTTGGCTAGCAGCTTTTGAGAAACTATTTTAGTCTATGCAGAATAGCTCTCATTATGATAATTTCTAGAAATATGGATTCAATCATGAGCTATCCTTCCTTATTCCAAGAAGTAATCTTAAGGGGAAAAAAAACCTGACAACCACTCATAATTTTACCTAATATATAAATAATTTAACTGAAATTCATCAAATCTCTCATTTTGCAACCAAAGTTTAGAAATCTAAAAATAGCCTTGCTGTACCCAAGAGATCTACTTAAAGCTTGTTAACATTCTGATATTTCATGATCACTAAAAAGAAGTCTTTTAGACAGTGTCTGTCTCTATTACACTACTTGATATTCTGACAGTGATCACCTTCTGTTTTAAAATTTTTTCAATATTTATTTATTTTTGAGAGAGAGAGAGACAGAGAGACAGAGAGAGCAGGGGAGGGCCAGAGAGAGAGGGAGACACAGAATCCAAAGCAGGCTCCAGGCTCTGAGCTGTCAGCAGAGAGCCTGATGCAGAGCTCAAACCCATGAACCATGAGATATTGACCTGAGCTGAAGTTGGACACTTATCCTCTTGAGTCACTCAAGCGCCCCAACAGTGATCACCTTCTTAAAGGTAAACATGAATTTACGTATTCATGAGGGCAAGATGTACAGTGAAAATTGTTGGGCTTTGTTAAAAAAAAAATTATGAGACTTTATTTATCCTGGGTAAATGTAACTGGTTTCTTATAATGAAATGGAAGCAGGACAGATTAGCAGTGTTGAGATCTGAGGGCCACAAATTTAAAAGAACCTGAATTCACGTTAGAAAAGGAATACCAATTCCCAAAGGAAATGAGTTTGGATGGAATATGATAGAAGAGGACGGGAGAAGACAGAACAGGATGAATAAAGCACCTTCATGTTTATTAATTTTTCTAAATGAGAAAACCTGGTCAGAAGCCAATGTAACTACAGAGAAGATAAAGAGGAAGGGCTATAAGTGAAATGAGATGCTGCCTTTGTTATCCCATACTGAACTACTCTCATAACACAGGTACTTGGAATTTTTTTCTAAAAGTGATGGATTTTAAATTGCTACCAAATTCCAATGTTTATGTCTTTTGTTTTCAGACTGATAGCTAAATGTATGCCAAATAATACTGAAATATCTATATGAGTCATCTAACACAGTTTATTCTTAGTAAAACACGAGCTTAGTTTTATGTCATATTTCTGAATCATAATGATACTGCAATCCCATCTTAAAGTAAAAACCTCCCTTAGTCCAAACTCCCCTTTCACGTTACTGTCCTCTCTCTCCATCCATACACAGTGAATTTGTCTCAGTTCGACTCTCTGTTCAAACACAAACTTCTAAGTCTTTTCTAATCATCTTTCCTAAAAATATACCTCTTCTTATTCTACTTCACAATTGTCTTTATTTTTCTTTATAGAACTTCCCATGGTAAGTATGATGGTTTACTGCCTAATTCCCCATTTGACTAGAAGACCTATAAGGGCAAAGCCTATTTTTAGTGGTTATATCCTTAGTGCCAAGAACAGGGTCTGGCATATAGTATATATTCAATAAATATTTGATGGATGAATAAACAAATAAATGAATAAACTGATAAATGTTACAGCCATTCTTTAAAGACCTTATTTCTGAGAACAGTTTTAAGTTCACAGAACAATAGAGAAAGGTATAGTGTTTTCCCATATAATCCCTGATCCCACACATGCATAAGCTCTGCAATATCAACATTCCTTACCAGAGTGGTACATTCTTACAATTGATAAACCCACATTTACATTTAAATCATAATTATCCAAAGTCCATAATTTGCAGAAGAGTTCACTCTGGGTAATATACATTATATGCATTTCGGCAAATGTATAATAGCATGTATCCATCATTATAATATTATGCAGAGTGTTTTCACTGCCCTAAAATCCTCTGTGCTCTGGCTATTGCGTTTTTAATTTCAAATTCCACTTGTTCATTACTGGTTTACAGAAAAATGATTGGCTTTTATATATCAACCTTGCATTCTATAATTTTGCTATAATTGCTTATTACTTCCAGAATTTTTTTGTTTATTCTTTAGGATTTCTTTTTGCATAGATGATCATATCATCCATGAAAAGACAGTTTTATTACTTTCTTCCCAGTATGTATGCCTTTTATTTCATTTCCTTGTCTTATTGTATTGACTAGGACTTCCAGTATAATGTTGAAAAGAATAGTGAGAGGGAGCATCCTTGTCTTGTTTCTAATCTAAGAGGAAAATCTTCAAGGTTCTTACCATTAAATATTTTATCTGTAGGCCTTTAATAGATATATCTTTTTTATTATTATTATTTTATCAAGTTGAGAAAGCTTCCTTGTTTTCTCAGCCACTTTTTAAAAATCTTATCTCTAATTCTTCCATGTACCACAATCCAGCTCTTTCTCCACAACTCTAGCAAAACTGATCCTGGCACTATGATCTCTCAGTGACAGATAATCAACATAAACATTTATCTTGGTCAACTTCTCCATTGTATTTGACACTGCTGATAATACATTCCTTGACACACGATTTGCCTCTCATTTTGGGGGTGCAACATTTTTCTGGTTTCTCTTTTGTCTTTTTGACCACTCCTTCTCAGAGTCCTTTATAGATTTAACTTTTGCTACCTACTGCTCAAATATTGATGAACTTTCATCAGTTTCCAACCTTTGGTCTTTTAAAGAAAAATTATTCTCCATGTGGCTGATTCATATAGTCCCTGACTGTCAATAACTATCTGTATAATTATAACTTATAAAGCTATGCCTGATTTCTTAGCTAGTAGCTAGCAAATTCCTCCAATTCTAAAAGTACAAATCCTCTGTATGTCTTAGTATAAAGTCCAAATTCCTCAAAACATGCAGAATCTGCCGCGTCTCCAAATTTATTGGGCTATAATGTGTCTTCCTTTTAAGCTCTAGCCACACTGAATTTCTTGCAGCTCATGGAATCATAACTTTTCTTATCTCTGATCTTTCCTAAAAATTATTTCCAATGTTTGAATACTTTTGGCTTTCTGCTTGCTAGATTGGAATTAATCTTTATAATCATGTCAAGATTTTATTTTTTCGAGTAGGCATGCATTCCCTGACATCTAGCTTATGATAAGGCACCTGCTTTAAATTCTTATGACTCCACATACTTCTGCTATCACAATACCCATCATATTCATCTATTTATTTATTTAAGTGCTTTCATGGCTAGATGGCAATTTCTGTAAATTTGTTTACCATTGCATTCCATCAGATATGTAACTATTACTTACCAAGTACTCAATAGATATTTAAGAATATATGAAAACTAGGATTTTTTAAGTCAATCGCTTATTTTGTTTTCTTTAGTTGCAGTAATATACTACATATTTGAGTTGTAAATGTTTATACTTGTTATTATTTTACTGGGTTAATTTGATGGTGTATACAAGAGAATTATGCCATAGAACTTGGACAATGTAATAATTTCCCAAAATTTCACATATGAAATCTAAAATATTCACTGGTAATAGAAATTTCTGCATAAAAAAAACTTGTCAACATTTGCCTCCAAATTACACAGTGCCATCCAGGAATGTGAGCAGGTCATTGAGAAGTAATTTGGGGCTTAACCACATGGTGGTCTATCTACAAGTTCCCTGGAGGAAAAAGACACCATCTAGCTCACATCTGTGCAAACATTGGTTAACCTGGCTGATGTCTTCACATCTGAGGATGTGAAGGAGTTTTGTGTTTTTGTTTTTGTTTGATTTTTTTGTTTTGTTTTGTTTTTTCTTTCCTTTGATCAGGGAGATGTTTTCCTATTGCCTTTTGCAGCTCTCAGACGTGAGTTGTAATAACTCTGAGAGGCTGAGAAGATTGAATTGTGGAGGTATGTCTGTATAGGGAGATGTGTGTGGGAAAGAGAAACAAGGAGAGAGATAGGGAAAGAGAGACAGATAGAGGTAAAAGATGGATACTGGAGTGTATAGACAGACTAAGAATTAAATCTAATAAAAGCAATGTTGTCTAGTGAGTGAAGTTCACAAACCTGAGTGAGTCAATTTCTTGAAGCCTCCACACATAATATAGGAATGTAAGCGATATGAGGATTGATTGCAAATGCCATATTTTGTGCTTATCTGACTCTAAATGGTTTGGGAAGGAAGAATAAAAGTACAAAATCAAATAAGAATCTTTTTGAAATAAGTAGCATCAAGAACTTAAAATAAAGTTGCTACAAAATAATGAGGTTTGAGGTAATATCAAGTAGTGATTTTTATCTCTAAGAATAGTGAATATTTGAAATTCTCCTTTCCAGGTGTACTACAATGAAGACAGTATCTGTTTGACTGTAGAATATACAGAGTAAAACTAATTTTTACAATTGGGATCAAAACAAAACCAATACAGAAAAGATTTTCTTTCCTTTGGAAATTAATAATAAAGAGATTTAAAACTTCATATAATCACAAAATGTATATGGCTTAAAGTTTAGAAGAAAGTTTGGACACATCTCCATCTTTGGGGGACGAATATGTAAGCTGATGACACCTCAAATCTCTGTCTTTTAATATATTACAGCAAAATATCTACAACTTTCTTGTGTGTAGGGAGGGAGTGGGTTGTATAAAATTCTAGTATACTCTATGCTTTCTGCACTGATGCTGTCTAAAGCTATAGAAACAACAACAGAAATGTCCCACCAAAGTAATCACTTTTTTCAAACTAAAAATGCAGGATGGTCTTTAATGATCTAACGTTTCATACATTTTGTCCCAGTAAGTAGTTTTAAAAATATTAAAAAAAAAAAAAACCCTCAAGTAGGATAGATACTAAAAGCATTACTAATACATGTTTTTACTTAATACATATTCAGTTTCCCCTTATTATATGCAAGAAAACATGGAGCTGAGAAAGAGGTGATAGAAAGGCATGTAAGGAAATACATGTCTGTTGTAAAGAGGCATCTTACCTGACAACTGTTTGATTTCCCCTTATTTTCTCACATTCTAAAAAATTATTTCAGAGTATAACAAAGTTGTATCTAAGAAACCATGGACACTTTTAAACTTTTAGGGCACTTGTTTTCTATTATTTTAATGTTAGACATTAAATTAGAATTGGTATAACTTTGCTAAATGACAAATCAAATATAAAATAAAAAAAATATATTTCTTACAATAGTTCCTAAATGCATACCATGGAAGAATGAGGTTGCTTAAAACATAATAAAATCTAGAGCTTAGATAATATATCATAACTACCATATTTCTGAATATCACAAATATTTTAATAATAGAAAGTAATGAATCTGAGCAAAATTTAATTCTATAATCATTTTATTCTCCACAGGCTCACTGAACTACATGGAATATGACAGTGTATCTAGTTTTTAAAGTGTTATTGCCCATATTCTCATTCTTCTGATAAAATGATAAAAACCGAATTAATTTTAAAATATGGACCAAAGAATTAAAGAATTTACTTAAGAAATCTATGAAGATACCGATTTTTAAATTATTTTAAGACATTTGCCTCCTTAATTCCAGATTTGGTTCTTAGACATAGCAACAAGGGGCGCCTGGTGGCTCAGTTGGCTGAGCGTCCGACATTGGCTCAGGTCAGGATCTCACAGTTTGTGAGTTTGAGCCCCCCCTCAGGCTCTGTGCTGATAGCTCAGAGCCTGGAGCCTGCTTCAGATTCTGTGTCTCCCTCTCTCTGCCCCTTTCTTGCTCATGCTCTGTCTCTCTCTGTCTCTCAGAAAATAAATAAACCTTAAAAAAATTTTTTTTGAAAAGAAATAGCAACAAAAACATCACACACTACAAATGTAAGGCACTGTCAATTTCAGGTTAGTGAGCTTAAAATACAACACTAAAGTTTTATTTTATTCATTTATTCCTGTTGGGAATATTTATGACTATAATTTTCTTCAGAGATATAGACTTTCCTGAGGATATGGCTCTCATATTAAACCCTGAAATTCACCATACATATTTGGAGACGGGGTCAAAGTGGTTACTATAGTTTTATTTCTGTGGCACTGTATCAAACCCCTGAAATAGCAGTGAGTTAATAAAAGCCTTAGAAGAAAACTAAATTTGAAATGAATTAAATGAACAAAGTACCTTTTTAAAATAACATACTTAATTTTTTCATATACCACACAGTGATACTAATACATACAAAAGACAAGAAAAACACATTTAACAAATAAAGCATACTAAAATCCAGTAACTAGTAGTCAAAATGGCAAGCTGACAGTTTCATTTAAGGAATCTTTCATTCAATCAATAGTTATTGTGCTTTTACTATGCATAAAGGTACTAGGTTAGGTGTATCAGACACAATGATAAGTAACTCAAACTGGTCCCTTACTACAGTCACTATTACTTCTCTTCTTCAAAATTATTTTTCAAAGGCCAGAAAAACCTCTGAATTTTCCAAGGTTTATGCAGGTTGACAGAAATTTAACCCAAAACACATTTAGGTTTCCTATGTTAAACAGATACGGTCTACGTTTTATTTTTCTTGGTACTGATATGAAAAAATATAGAAAATTTTCAACCTTAATCATGATATTGCCTTTAATCAGAGAGAAAATCTCTACACAAATTTACACAGGGCTAAATTATTTAAAGTACAGCCATTTCCTTAATGGGAACAATTTGGCAATTATGGAAGTGATCCTGAATCCATAAGTATATATGCCAATGAAGTACTTCACAGATGAAAACAAATTTGAAATATGATCAATGACTAATGAATACTTGCAAAGCAAAGTTTTAGAGAAGACTCTAAGGAACAATGCAGCTGAAATATAATCTTTCATTTATTCAGTCTTGGAAAAGTAATGATTAGAAGAGCTACAAAATACTGACAGATATTATCAGTCACTAAAATAAGTTCTATTTTATTTAGAGAGACTAATTTAAATAAATTGACTTAGGAATTATTTTTCAGTGAGAATAAACTTTTAAATGTATATCAATATTAGAGAGATAAGAAATGTATTATATTCAATTAGTACTTGTAGTGACTTTGAAATATAGTGTTAAGCATGAAAACGTATTTTTAAATGATTTGCGAACACCATTAATAAAAATATAATTTAATTATAAAACATAAATTATAAAATTGAGAGTACTATAGAGGAATAAACAGATTAGCAGCATATAGCAATCTTGTATAGAATACCCATACTACACCACACTAAATTTGGCAGTCACTCATGCAAACAAAGGGGGTAACTACTGAAATGCTTAAATCTTGCACTTACCAACCTCCACAACACTAGAACAGTTGGGATCTGTGAAGCCATCTGGACACTCACAGGAAAAGGAATTGTCAGACAATCCTGGCAAACAAACACCGCCATTTTCACATGGATTGGGATCACAAATATCACCTGAAAAATAAAGAAACAGAGAATGACTTTTCACTTGCAGTCTTAGGCACTGAGATGTACTATTTCATACTCCATTTTCCTTTAGTAGAGTCACCACACTGTTTAGATTTACAGATAAGGTATGCAAGACCCATTTGAAACCTTGTACTTTTCAAAGACATGGTATGTAACATAAGATGAAATTTTCTATTCAAACACTGCATACCAAATAGCATACTAAAAGCTATTAACTCATCTTGGGGTTCCTCCATTACATGTCAATAAAATATTGTCTGATTTGTTAAAGATTAATTGAATATGTCTAGTAGAAAGATTTATTAATTACTCCAATAAAAAAAAAACTTTTTAAATTCATACACTTAACTCTGTAACTTTGCAATTTCTCTCTCTAAAGGGGTGAGGTTTATTTCTGGGCTTGTCCAGGCGACTTGCTTTGGCCAATAGAATGTTTAGGAGACTTGAAGCCAGCCAAGGTTTGAAAAAGCTCTTGAATATTTCTACTTCTTCAAACCCTGTCAGGACCATGAGAATAAATTCAGGCTAGTTGGCCTGAGGTGAGAGAAACATGTAACAGTAAGAAAGACACTGGCACAGAGAAGTAAGTTGTGCCATAACCAGAACCTATAATATATGGCATTGGCTTTGGTACTGGGTGGAAAGGCATCAAGAAAAATGACTAGAGGAGCCTAGAGAAAATGTGAGGCTATCCATGTTATGTAGAGAAAATCAGCTGGTAACGTTGTTACCTGAGAAAAACTTTAGTGACAGAAATATACTTAATGACTTTTTACCTATGAATAATGAGATTTTCAGGCAGAATATTAAAGTGTCAGTTGGTTTTTAATAGCTGCATTGATACAGTACTACAAGAAGAGACATGCTAAATAAAGAAATGATAAGTGTGAAAGTAAAGAAAAGGAATATAGAGAGGATTTGTGATAATTAACTGACCAACCAACCAACCAATAACAACCAAAACTATCTCAATGCCAGCCTCCCAAACCAGTGTAAGATCAAACCTGGAGCTTTGTCAGAAAGACATGGCCTCAACATAAATATCAAATTAAGGATATGGCTAAAAGGCCCTTGTGAAAATATTTCAAATAATTCAGGTACAGCCTGAAGACTCTCTCAGCTAAATAAAAGGGCTTCCAGAAGTCTTAAGGGTATTATCTCTGAACAGCCTGACACGCCCAGTGTACCACTGATTAAGTCTAGAGTGAAAAGCAGGCTTCAAAGTCATGAGTGTGATTTTATTATACAGACAGGATGTAAATCAGATTCAGAGAAACCCATAGAGTTTTAAAGGGAGCTTGAAAGGGGAAAGTACCATTGCCTGATCAAGAGAAGAAGGTTTTTCAAAGTTTACAAAAGCATCTGTGTCCCAACTTCCTACCACTTTCTGTTTCTTGGGAACTTTATTCCCTTATAGGAGACTTCCCAAGAATTATTTCCTATATTTTCTAGATTAACCACTCTAAGACTTTAGAAAAATAAAAATGGAGGGTAAGATTTTGGTCACATTTATAAAGCAAGTCATTAGCTATATTAAGATGATAGATAAAAATACTAGCACTGGGATGGCCATAAGAAACCAGAGAGTCATGAAATAAGTGAATAAATAAAAGAATAAATATGTGTTGGAAATACCAAAGAATTTAGCATGGCTAGACAATGGATTACTTGGTTAGGAATGGCTGAGAAAGTATAAATACGTCAGATTAGTAAAGATTAAAAAGTTAACATCGTAACTTATAAGGTGAAGAGCCAATGAATGCTTTTAGCATGTATTTTAAAGTTTTGACATGGTCATATCTATATTTTAAGATGACTATCCTGGCAGCATTTTACAGAGTGAATTTGATTGGGGGACTGATTACTGAGATATTTCAATAAACTTCCTATGTCTTTATATAACTAGCTAGCCATTCCACCATTCCTCCATTCATCCTTCCATTAGTCCCTTTATCCCTCACCCCCAACCCCCATTGCTTGACTACCTATTCTATGCAGGCACCAAGGTCAGTGCTGAACATACAGAAGCATACAGAAATAAATAAAGATAGTCTCTACCATTAAGAAGTATACAGCCTAGTATGGGAGATAAAAAAGCAAGAACAACTACCATACATAGTAAGAGCTGTAATTAGTCTACACAATCCAAAGTGTAGGATCAACAGAAACTTCTAAAAAGATTCAGTGCTGCGAGGTGATACAACACAGGAGGAAGTACCTGCTCAACATTCTAGGCAAAAAGAATAGCATATACAAAGGAAAAAGATCATGGCTTATTCCAGGAATTTCAAGCAGGCCACTATAATTAGAGCATAGATGTATATGAGAGATAGAATGGAGCTCAGAAAGTAGCATGGTCGTGTAAATGAAGGCCTTATGTGCTGTGACAAAAAATTTGAAGATTCTCTTTAAGCACTGGAAAATCAGAAAAGGACTTTGTACATGGGAAAATATACGATCACATTTGTGTTTTGGAATGATGACTCAACAGCATTGTATTGGATCAAATGGAAGAGTCACGGTTTAGGGCAAAAGAACTAAGCGTTAAACTCTTGAAGTAGTCCTAGCAAAAACTGACTTTCTCAACCCTCTTCAGAGATAGCTATGAACAGGGAAAGCAATGGAAGCATGATTTAATTCCAATTCAGTTAATAAATACTAGGTAATAAAACAGGAAATTAAAGTCCCCCCAAATTACTACTATTCCTCCCCCCAGATAATTAATCTAGAAACAAAGGCATTATTGTTGAGATTTTCTATAAAAAGGCAATCACCAGTTGTTTAAAAGCGAGATCATCACTCTCTGCCCTAGACATGAGCAAAGCAACACAGCTTTGTACAGTCAGACTAACAACACTGCCATCTGCTAACCCTGTACATTCCATGAAGATGAGTAGTAACACCCAAACATTTTTTTGGATGAGACGTCAGTCATAATGCTGTGTATTGTCAGTACTACAAAAAGGGGAATTCTATATTCTCTAGACCAGGATCTGTTGTTGCAGCAATGTCAACAGATCAAGGCACATTGTAGATGTATATAGATTCATTTGTACTCACAGAAGCAATGTCTACAGTAGAAAGGCAAGGCATGAGTGACAACCCAAAGGTTCTCAAGCATACAGACTACACTGATACACTTTTCTAAAATCAAGTACCTTTCATTATCGATCTCACTCCTACAACCAAGTTCCTGCAAAATTTATTAACTGATGTGAGCTTAACAGCCCAGATAAACTGAGCGACACACGAGGCTGGAATGTCCAGTCCCTTTGATTATCCCATCATGATGGGAAGTCTTGGTGTCCTAAGAAAATTTTCTTGGCACTTTTGATACCCTTTCTAGGTGATAATAACTTAAACTAACCAGTTTTCTACCATTTGACCAGGTGCGTCTGCCAGCCAGCCATATGACGCTTCTGTAATCAAAATCAGACAGGATGATCTGTTCATCTCTCACTAGATCTTGTAGACACCAGCTGTTGTTTAGCTGACCTGTTTATTCTCTCTTGTTCTTGTACATTTTGTTCTTTTTCGCTTATGTCTACTTAATTCTAATAAATTACACTTGTGAAAGTTCATCTTATATTTTTCCCCCTTATTGATATTTACTCAGTGTGTTTTTGAAAGGTAGAAAAGAGGTAATAAATTTGACCAAAATGTATCTTGAGGTAGAATCGCAATGTATCTTGAGGTAGAATCAAGATAACAATGTGATCAAACTGATGTAAGGGCTGAGAGAGAGCAAGGAATCTGGGTTGATTTCTAGAGCTTTTATCTGTATGACTGAGTGGTCACCTTCATAAGGAAATATAATGGATTTAGTTTTAAAGAAATTATTGTGTTTGAGAAGTTTGCATATTCCCTTTCTCTTTCTCTCTCTCCCTCTCCCTCCCTCAAAATAAATAAATAAATTTTTAAAAGAAAAAGGGAAATTAGTGCTAGGCCCTTTCCACTTCAGTATAAATATTCAGCTTATTCGCTTAGGGTCTCATATGTCAAGGTCTGTCTGAGATTAATAAAGGTCCCCACAGGTACCTGTGTTAGATGGACAATGTCAACAGAAAACAAAATTTTGGACTTGGATAAAGTAGAGGATAGACAGCAGAAGCCCATCACACATGATTAGGATTATTACAGACTGTTTTAAAACTGCCTCCCCACATCTAATTATTAAATACACCCCTGTGTCAGGTGGGTTCTCCATGAAGTAAATGCTAAGAAAAAGTTAAGAGTGCAACAAGATTAAGAAGTAATGCCTGTGAAAGAAAAATGAGGAGAAAGCAGAAATGGGCAGGAAAAGCCTTCATCCTGTGATGCAGATCTGACACCTGTGAAAAGAAATGGGGAAGGGGGCTGTGCAGGGATTGAAGAAGAATCAAGCAAGGGAGCCTCAGTCTGTAACGCAAACTTGATGAAGTCTTAGCCAGCCCACTAGGAAGCAAAGATTACCCTTTAGAGGAATCCTCCAAGGGCATAAATGACCAGGCACTGGTGCCCTTGCCATGTCCAATCACCAGCTGGAGGTGGCTTAGGCACAGGGTGGCTCTAAAGCTCCAGTGAGATCCTGGAAAGTGCTGCAGAAGATTTGTTGGAGGTTAACTACATTCCTGGCAGCTGGACAACTTCTTTTCTTGAAGGGATGCTGCAGCAGCACGCTTCCCTGGGTGCCACACTCCCCTTTCTCTCTCAGGACAGTCCTAGTTAGGATCGGGTACATAGACACCTCAGTCAAATATCTGATCATATCTGAGCCTGTTGTTTTCTCTACTGACCCATTATCTCAATGGTTTGTACAGATGAAGCGTGATCATTTAAGTAGAAACAAATCCTCAAGCTGAAATTTCAAGTCCAATTAAAATGCACTGTAGGGACTTCTGATTCCTTGTCATTTCAATTAACCTGAGAAAGCATCAGCTCAGGTAAGATTCTTGATTAAAATGCAAGAGATCCCTGGCCTTCAAATCAGCACTTTTTGTCTGTTTGTTTATTTCTCAATGGATGAATTGGTAGAGTTTTTTTTAATTTTTTTTTCCAACGTTTTTTATTTATTTTTGGGACAGAGAGAGACAGAGCATGAACGGGGGAGGGGCAGAGAGAGAGAGGGAGACACAGAATCGGAAACAGGCTCCAGGCTCTGAGCCATCAGCCCAGAGCCCGACGCGGGGCTCGAACCCACGGACCGCGAGATCGTGACCTGGCTGAAGTCGGACGCTTAACCGACTGCGCCACCCAGGCGCCCCGGTAGAGTTTTTTTAAAACTAAGATGGCAACCAGTACAAGAAGGCAGGCTCACTATAGGAAAATAGGACAATACACAATTTCATGGTTCTTTATTCCACTGTCAGCAGGCTCCTAAAATATACCTCTGCATATTGTAATCTGTGTGCAGCGTTATACCTTGATGCTTCTTGGCTGTCTGGCCTCACCTGCTTTAGATTAGGACAGATGTGTTTAATTTGAGTCTAACTATGTTTTATGATTCCATCTGCAGTTTATGGCAGACTCAGGCAAATTAAGCTGATGCCGATTTGCCTTTTGGCAATAGAATGAAGCAATTATTTTTCCCAGGGGCAAGAAATCATTGCAGGCTAAATTTAACTTCTTGTTTGCCTGGTCTTTCTCTCACTCTCCAGGGTTCTGCTTGGACTGCCATCATCCTGTCTGAGTCCACTGCCTATATCATTCTTCTCACTGGCCCACCACCTGTTGCCAGTCACCTGTCCAAGGTGATTCGCAGATTGTCTTATTACAGCTCATTATTAATTTGCAATCCATGATCGTTTAACCTACATAGCAAAGTGTATAGGCAACTATATCATGTAGCACTGAAGATGATGCAAAAAACCCCCCAAAAAACCTAAAAGCCTATTATCTATCTATACCTTTATGATGGTGATTGTGTTTGTTTTTTTGTTTGTTTGTTTTTTCTTCTGTGAGCTCAGTATATAACTATGCAACTTCTAATGCCAAGTAAAGGAGAAAATTCTATGTTGGCCATACTCAGGGAATCAGGTGGACCGAAGAGCTAATTTTTCTCATCCATGTTTAATCTCTCAGATGATTTATGCATTTGGTTTTCTTTACATATTAGTGCCCCTCTCCAGTTCACAGATCAGAGAATCACCAATCCATTCATCATGTATTGATATTCCAGGAAACACCGTAGAGGCTGGGAATATAGCCTAGATGAAGACACATAAGGTGCCAGTACTCTCAAAGTTTATATTATAGTGAAGGGAATGCATAATGAAAAACTAAGAAATAAGAAAGCAAGGTATTGGTCACTGTAATAAAAACCATAGGAGGAGACACAGGAGAAGAATAGGCTGGTGGAAAGGGCTGTAAAAAGAACTGGTTACTTAAGATAAACAATCAAGAAAGGCTTCTCGAAGGAGGTGTCACTAGAGCTGAAAACTGAAACATGAACACGTGCCAGTCATGTTAAAACCTAAGGAAGAGTCTTTTAGGCAGGGGAGTAGCATATGTCTGACCCTACTGAAAGGTAAGAGAGTAATGAACTCAAGAAAGTGAAAGGAGGCTAATGCATTTGGGACACGGTAACAAAATGTCTCTAAAAGTTTTTTGTCAGCAATACAATTTTAGTAGGAACCAATTTATAACTTAAAGCCCTACATTTGACTGTCTGTCTTCATGATAACCAAGGGCATTTCTGCTAAGCTTATTCTTAATATTTATCAAACATCTACTGAAAATATATTATTGTATTTACATGCTAACCTTCTTATGCATTTCTACCTATGAAGAATATCCATTTAGTCATTCAGTCAATATTTACTGAAGGCCATCTATGCTCCATTAAAAGTGATAACTGCTACACATACTATAGGACCTCTGACAGACAATTACTTGTTCTCTAGCATTTAAGAAAAGACACAAATAAGTTGGAAGGTAGTTACTACTGCATGTTAGGTCCAGGAACAAGAAAACTGTGTGTGCCAAGGGAGTATGTTGGGGGGATGGAACACCAAACTCGGAACTGTGATTTAGGAAGCCTTCCCCAAATCAAGTGATTCCCAATTCAAGACGAGAGAACTAGTGGAAACCGGATAGGCAATGAGGTGGAACAAGTATGTGAAACCAGGCAGCAGAGCCAGAGCATAGGTTCAAGAAACAGGAAGAAACTCACTTTGGCTAGAGAGAAGAGTGAACAGAAATGGCAAGAGGCAAGGCTGAAGAATACAAAGTGCCCAGGATACCCAGTGTCTTGAAGACACTCATAAGAAGTCTGGCCATTCCTTAGCAAAAAGGACAGCCATTTAAGGGTAGTAAGCAGAAGGGCTGACATGATTTGGATGTCAAGTAGTAGGGAGAATGGATTACAAGGAGGCAAAATTTAAGGGTGGCAGATCAGTTAGAAAGTGGCAGATGTTATTCTGACACACACATTGCTGGCTTGGATTAGAATACCAAACACAGAAATGGAGAGAAATGGATCCCAAAAGATATACTGAGGGACCAAATTTATGGGTCTGATGGCTGAAAGGAAAGAGAACTAAACATTAAACCACATATCAAAATTCAGCAAAAAGTTCTGCCTTTCATTTTGATGGAAAACATGGTCTAGGGAGCAAGTTTGGGGATGGTGGTCAAAGGGGATGATGGATTCCATTTTGGAAATGAGTGGACCTAAGTGCCTACAGACATGCAGTTGGAGATATTCAGTGAGAACTTGGTTTTAGGACTTTGAACCTGGGGAGAAAGGTTTGGGCTAGAGATAGGTAAATTAACACAGAGTGGATTTTTTAAATCATGGAGATATAAACAAAAATTCTGAGAAGAGTATTGGAAACTTGGTCTAGAAGCCATATAAACTTGAAAACACTCTCTATTACAAGCTTTCTAAAGTCAGAATCATTTCAACTTAGCAAATTCTCTCCCCTGTGCCAAAGATCAGTACCTGGCATACAGTCAACAGTTTCCAAATAAAAATCAGGTGGGAGACAGGGGTTGGAAATGTATTTAAAATGTCAGAAACCTAACAGTGTTTTGGTGCTAATGAGAAGCGGCTACTATAAAGAAGAGGTTAAAGATACAGTAGAGAAGGAATACTCAGAAGGTTAGGGAGTGTGAAAAAACATGACTGATGAGCCTCAGAAAAAAGATTGACAGAAAACAGTGAGGGCTCAGTTGAGTTTGAAAACAAGAATTGATAGCGGCAATAAGTACCCAATGAGATATCTGCTTCTAGGTCAATGCCTGGATGTGCGCTACAGGTAGAGGACCAATCCAGGTTTGTTGTTTTGTCACATAGGTATAGCAATGGCCAACGGAGCAAAACGAGTGACACCTGGCTGCTTTTGATATTTTGAAAAATGCATTAAGATAACTTATTGAATTTTATACGCTAAGATAATATTTTTAATTATGCAAAAATTATAGACCCTGTGAATTGTTCTTTCAGATATTTCTGTTGTTCAGTTGACAGCAAAGGACAAACTAAAAGATAGAATTTTGCTTCTGTGTGTAAATAACACAGTACATCATGACAGTAACACTTAGCCCATCAATTCTTGTCAAGAACACAAACTCACACCGACTATAAAAACAATCAGGTGATAGAAAGAGGATCACATTTAGTGCCATGTCTAACTATGGAAGTTTCACATTGCCTTCTTATCCAGATCTTAAATTGTCAGTTCTGCCTCTTCTTAATGTAAAGCTGCTCAGCCACCATATAAAAATAACTTCCAACGAAACCAGTCGAAAACAACCTGGCAAACTTGATCACTTACTAAAAAATGGGGACCAAAAGAAAGAACAGGACATTTGTTAATCACTGGATAACCCATTTTATCTTTTTTTTCAGGCAGAAAGGATACGTTACAGTAAAATGGCATAAAAAATTTTTAAGTCTAATTTGTGTTTTATTTAGAATCTTGTTTGAAACAGTCACAATTTAAGACAGCAGTAGAATGACAGTTTCCAACTATAGCAGGGAAAAGCTGAAGGAATATCTTTCACTGTTTTAAGTACAGCCCCAACTATTTATTGCCAGATGTTTAAAGTAGTCAATCATGTCATTACATAACGTGTTTATAAACTTGCGCACTAAACCTGACTACATATGTTTATACATTTGGAGGCTGGAATAAAATCACAAAGATTAAAACTAGTCTTCTTCCAGCTAAAAATAACCAATAGACACTTATCTAATTTATGGAATGGACGTCATATTTTAAGTCAGATTTAGATCTTGTTTAATTTTTGTATAAAGTGAATGATTTGTATACAGTGAATATATATTCACCTTTTATAGCAATATTTTCACAAGAAAGTAACACTTTATAAAATAGTTGCTGAATGCTCTAGTTCCATATAATGTACACATTTTCAGAATTTAAATCTTTGTATTCACAGCCAACGGTCTTAGGAAGCAGAAACATAAATGACTTGGTTAGGCCACTGTCAGTAGACATGCTTACTAATCAACATGAGAACATATTAGCTCTGTAATTATTTTAACAAACATGGAATATCTTATTCAGATTTAATGACTATATGGCCATTGTGCTTTTCTAATGCAAGGCAGTTCCTGATAAGAAAAGACAGCTGAGCAATTAACTCAGTGGAAATCAGAAATTATGGGTGTTCTTGCTATCTTCTTGGTTTTCAACAGGTATCAGGCTATCGCTGTTAGCACTCCAATTTGCATCTTTATAGGGAACAGCCTGATTGTAATGACGGAAGCAAAGTGCCCTTTCTTTAGGTGTTCCAGCTGCCTTAATGCAACTCCATTCAGAATATTAGTGCTTTTATACTGAAAAGACCAGGGAAATACTTAGGAAGCTGGACTACGTTACTCTTCCAGCCTACCAAATAGAAATGTGACTCGCTAAAAGGTAACTATTTGGCACAGAAATGGACAAATGAGAGAACTTGAACACATTAAAAAAAGAAAGAAAAAAAAAAAACCTTTGCCTTTATTCTATCAATAGTCTCGATTCTGCATTGGTATCCCTCCTGTCCTTGTTTTTGTGATCATTTGATACACACCAGCTTCTTCCCAATCCCTGATCGAGCCCTGACCTGAAAGTGAGGACTCAGAACCCAGCATCAGTTTATGACTGTTATTAGTGAAGCTCTGACCTTATTTGTCTTTCCCTTTTCTCATTGGTTTAATTACTGTCGATGCAATTTTATTAGTGACTCTCAAACATGGGTCATATAAGTGCAGTTTAGAATAATCTTGGATATGGGTGCCTGGGGGGCTAAGTTGGTTATGGCATCTGATATGGGTGCCTGGGGGGCTCAGGTCATGGTCTCACGGTTCATGAGTTCAAGCCCCATGTGAGGCTCTGTACTGAGAGCTCAGAGTCTGGAGCCTACTTCGGATTCTGTGTCTCCCTCTCTCTCTCTGCTCCTCTCCCTCTCATGCTCTGTCTCTCTCTCTCTCGCCTTCTCAAAAATAAATATTTAAAAAATATTCAAAAACAGAATAACCTTGGATAAAAGGCTTCCTACTACATAAACTGTTGGGAAACACCCTGCCCCACATTCCCCATGTAGCTCCCTTTTGACATACCTGTCTTGTGGCATCACTATCCATAGGATAGATCTAAAGAAATCATGCAACCTCTTCCTGAAAAAAATTTTCTGATACAAATTATCTGCTTGCTCAAATTTCCAAATTTCATATACTCTTGGAACCTTCTACTCCATCACTTGGCTAATCTGTTAGAACACTTTATTATTTTTTTAGTAATGTTAGTTAATATTTTTGTGGCTTAACTATGTGCCGAACATTATACTAAGTGCTTTATGAGTATTAATCTCATTAAATCCTTATAATACTCCTATCAGAAACTTTGCTGATATTAATAAGAAAACTCATTTTACATATGAAAGAATGGAAATTTACTAAAGTTGCAGAATTTACCAAAAGGTATAGAATAACATTGGCAAAGGGAGATTTACACACAGGCGGCATGGCTTCAGAAACAAGATTATGCATGTTTGGATGCTTTCCCTTGCCCCTATTCTCCTTCATCTTCTCTCTTCACCTCTTCAAGCTCTTCACCTTCTTCAAGTTCTTTTAGTTCTATGACTGGGCGTCAATTATTTAGTATTGTTGTGCATTGCCCACCTTTCATCCTTCAGATAACTTCAGTCTTTTGGTAGAATCCACCCATCACCTGCATTTCTGATCCTCCTTTGGTTTAAAACGGAACAATTCTGGATTCCATTCTGCAGTTAACGTAGCTATGTCCCTTACAATGAACTTTCTCCCCCATGTGGACAATGCTAACCACAGCTGCAAAGCAATGGCAGGCCTTTGATATCAGGCCAGATGCTAGAATAGACCACGATGCAAAAATATGCTATGTTGATATACTGACTCCTTGATGATATATCTATTCCTTAACATATAAATTATTTTTAATTAGATAAGTCTCTAGAGCCTGAGTATTGTAAAATAAATTCATCTATTCCTCCCAATCTTATCTGGAAAATTATGTAGATGACCAAAGTATTTTCATCATTGTTTGAGTCAAGGATAGCAAATCCTAGAATAAGCTCTGATCCAGAGTAGACTCAGCACATTATCTGGGGAAAGAGTTTCATACATATATTAAAATGAACTTATATAATACATGCTCTCTTATAAAAAAAAATTCAATGGTGACAATCACAGGAGCATAACAAAATACCTGTGACAGAAATACAGCTTTTGGAAGCCTAAGGTAGAACAGCTCAGTAATAATTTGGCTAGAAAGAGTTCACTGTTCCTCCTCTTGAAAGGCAGCTGTAGATTAATAAAGCACTAAACTGGAGTTTTAGGAATAACAAACGACTTTTGGACTAAGTGCCTTATTACTGCTTCTTTTCAGTTGTGAAGGATACTTTAAGCAACAGAGTAAGATGTGCATTTTCTGTGTGTAACATCAATCCTCTTTGAAGCCATGTTGTGCTTACAAAGATAAGATTATAACCAACTTCCATAAAAGAATAAAATGAGTCACTGCAAACTTTAGTGTAAAAGCATACTGATTTAAAGTAACATGGTGAGCAATTCAGAAATTGATATCACTATCATCCTAATAATATGGTCTGTATTCCACACAAAGCTACTCGGAACCCAAAGGTTTTGTTTTTTTGTTTCTTTGTTTTTCTCTCTTAGGGTTTATGATAACAATAAATACAAAACTTCTGTTTTACTGAGCATGTACTATGATCCAAGCACTTTTATTTCTAGAAAAAAATTAATCACCTATAGTTGAGGAAACTGGATAGCCACATGCAAAAGAATAAAACTGAACTATTTATAACATACACAAAAATCAACTCAAAATGAATTAAGGACTGGAGTGTAAGATCTGAGGCCATAAAACTCCTAGGAGAAAACATGGTGGGGGGGGGTCAGCTCTTGGCATCAGTCCTGGGATTTTTTGGGGGGGATTTTATACCAAAAGCAAAGGCCAAAAAGCAAAAATAAACAAGTGGGACTACATCAAATTAAAAAGCTTCTGCATAGGAAAGGAAACCATAAACAAAATGAAAAGGCAACCTACAGAAGAATATTTGTAAGTCATACATATGATTAAAGGTTAGTATCAAAATGTATAAAGAACTAACATAATTCAATAGCAAACACATAATCTGATGAAAAACAGGTGGAGGATCTGGGGCACCTTGGTAGCTCAGTCAGTTAGGCATCCAACTCTTGATCTCGGCTCAGGTAATGATCTCATGGTTCATGAGATCAAGACCCCCGTCAGACTCTGCACTAAAAGTGGGGAGCCTGCTCGAGATTCTCTCTCCCTCTCTCTCTGCCCCTCTCCCATGCATGCACACATGCATGTGCTCTTGCTCTTTCTCTCAAAATATATAAACTTAAAAAAAATAGGTAGAAGATCTGAATAGGTATTTTTCCAAAGAAGACATACAAATGGCCAACAGGAACATAGAAAGATGCTCAATATTCCTAATAGTCAGGGAAATCCAAACAAAACCAAAATGATATATCACTTCACACCTGTTAGAACGTCTAATGACAAAAGACAAAATATGCCATGTGCTGGTGAGGATGTGGAAAAAAAGGAAAACCTTTTATAATGTTGGTAGGAATAGTGTTCCAGCCACCACAGAAAACAGTATGGAGGTTCTTCAAAAAATCAAAAATAGAACTACCATATGATGCACCAATTCTACTTCTGGGTATATATCCAAAGGAAATGAAAACAGGATCTCATGCTCTCCCATGTTCACTGCAGCATAATTCACAAGATCCAAGACATGGGAACAAACCAAATGTCTGTCAATGAATAAATGGATGAAGAATATGTGGTGCATTATATGAAACAGAGGCTTATTCAACCATGAGAAAGAATATCCTGCTTTTTGCGACAACATGAATGTACCTTGAGGGCACTATGCTAAGTGAAATAAGTCAGACAGAGAAAGACAAATACTGTACTTCATCACTTAATATGTGGAATCTTAAAGAGCCGAATGCATAGAAACAGAAACTAGAATGGTGGTTACCAAGGGCTGGGGGTGGGGGGTGGTGGAGGACGTGAGGAGACGTTGGTCAAAGGGTACAAGCTTCCGGTAAAGAGACAAATAAATTCTGAGGATCTAATGTATAGCACTGTGATCCTTGTTAATAACAATGTATTATATACTTCAAAGTTGCTAAGAAAACAAATTTTGAATGTTCTCACCACAAAAAAAGAAATGGTAATTATGTGACATGATGGTTAGCTAAAGCTATGGTGGTATCATTTTGCAATATATAATTGTATCAAATCAACATGCCTTACAGCTTAAATTTACTCAATGTTATATGTCAGTTATATCTCCATAGGGCTGGAAAAGAAAAGTAAAAAGTAAAACGTGTTTATTCATTGTAAACAACTCAGATAACATAGTAGTAAAGCCAAAAGCACATAGTTCTCTCTACTCCCATCCCTAAGCTATAATCATGACTAATTTTAATACATCCCACAAAACTTCTTCTCTGTTTAGCTCTGCTCATTTTAATCTCATATTTTTTAACTATAAAAGAAATGAGGGCATATTTTTTTTTTCAGTTAGAAAATCATTACATGGGTTTAAAATACCCACCTTCTTTGATTCTCATTCTTGAACCCTAGAAGTAGCCACTGTTAGCTCTTTTTTATCTTTGCTGAAATTGATAAACACTCTCTCTGATATTTGTTTTACGCAAATTGACAGAAATGGCATGTTTTTCCATACCTCATTTGTACTGCTTTACAACACATTTCAGAGACTGTCAGCATAAAGACACTTCATTCTGCTTAGCAAATCCATGGTATCAAATATATGAGTATGGCATAATTTTATATGCAGTTCCATACCATAGGATATTTAGGAGTTTTCAAATTTTTCCAGTTTCCAATTTCCAATTACAATTACGAATTGATCACTATTGTACCAACACATTTGTGAACTTTTACTTGTACTGGAAATAAAACTTTAGAAATGGGCATATGCTTCAAAAACTTATTAATAATGCCTAATAGTCTTCCCAAAATATTATAGCAATTTTGAATACCACTAATTGTATACTGCCTTCATTATGGTTGGGGGCATTTGGCCAGGACTGTTTCCAAATTAACTTACATTATTATAAGCAATATGTAAGCAAATTTCCTTACAGTATTGTAAGCAAAAATACGTATGATTTCTGTTCCTCTTTAACGAAAGCAGTTTACAATGTTGGTTCCAACAAGTAAAAAACCTCTCAGTTCTTGTCACCTGGGAAGGAAGATAAAGGATGATCTGCTTAACTGCATAACTAATCCAAAAGATATACAAATTTGAAGGCTCTTAAAGCTTAAATTCTCTTCTGAGTGTGGGCCACAATGTTAGTGTGATGGTTGGCAATTTTCCCAGACCTGGGGTTGGGAAACTCAAGAGACATGTCAGTAGACACTAAATCGTCTCCAGAGGACCTGCCTGCCATCCTGTCCCCTTCTCCCACATCATAAGCTTGGAAGACTCTTTACTGGAGATCATTAGAATTTGGAAGCATGGAGTCAACACACAGATGCTGCTGGATCGTATCAAAATCCTTTGTTAAATGGAAGAAAAAGAGGACATACTCTACGATCTCTCTCTGCAGTCAAAGAAAGAGGGAGAAAGATCTAGAAATCAACAGTAGCTATCTCTATATAGGGAGGTTAAGGGAGTATTTAAACAGTAGTCACTGTGTTTATCTTTATTTTGTAATGTTTCCTAGAATTATATACCCTGCTTTTTTGTAATAAGAAAAAACTTAATTAAAAAACTCACATTTAAAAATCCAATTAGCAGTGAGGTAGAAACAGAAACGATAACTACCAAGGTTGAATTGAAAGAAACAGAGGTTAGTGAGCATTATGATGGACCATGAATGTTTAATGTTTACTTAATGCAAGGAATACTAAAAATGCGATTGTAGGAATCCAGCCTGAGCTCATCATATAACACATCACAGCTGTGAACTTTCAAGGTTTGTCATAGTTGTTAAACTCATGAGCTTGAGGATATATAGATACTTGTCAGTGTATGCTGATATTGTTTGCTTATTTTATGTGGTGTTCTTTGTCAGTTGGAACATCTCTTTGATAAAATTAATGCATAACTCAAATCTAATTCATTTCTTATTTTGGTTGATATATTTCCTTAAAAATTTATCTATTGTATTTAATTTTTATTTTATTTATAAATTAATAACACCAACAACTATAAAAGCTAATTCTTAAGCCCTAATTATATACCAAAGAATTGTTCTAGTCACTTTATAGATACTATTTCATATAAACTTCATAGGAACCATATGACATAATATTTTCATTTTGGTGAAAAAAATAGTTAATAAGAAGTAAAGTTATATAACTTGCTCCAGATTCCTCATTTAATGAGTAATGCCATCTATATTCAACTCTGTACAATCTAATTTATTATTCTCTGACCTAGAATCTGACAGAATGAATGAAGTCATATCTATGGAGTAGGCAGAAATGAAAACATTATAGAAATATAAGTAATGGTCTGGATCACTAACACAGCCCAATCCTGAAAAAAGATCTTACTCATTCATCCAATTCTTGATTCATTTAAAAATAATTTATTGTGCTTCTACCAGATTCAAGGCACAAGGCTAATTAGTGTGAGTTAAACTACAAACTTATGACACAGTTCTGGGGTACCTAACTTCTTTCTCAGATTTCATCTAGACAACTTAAGATTAATCTTTTCTGGGTTTTCCAAAAGAAGAGCAATAGACAAAATTGACTCTATTTGAAGATATCATGTTATTACTGTGAACTTTAATGTGGAGTTAAAATGCCCCCTTAACTGTCCCTTTTAAAAAAAAAGGACTTAGTTTATTACAGAAAGAAAACTAATGCTGATGTTCAGAGGATCTCTCATGAATGATTTATGCACCTTTGATTTTCCCTATGAAGCAACTATTTATTGATATGTTGTAAGTTTGTAAGCTACTGAGATTTAGTTTACCTGTTGAGAGAGAATTTATTTTATTATGTTCATTTCAAATCCCTTATCTAGTTTTTCACTTTGATTAATAAAATTATGTCTCATACTTTTTAAAGTAATTACTTAATAACTAAATCAGCTACATTCTAATACTATGGGGAATGGAATTCCATTTTAGTAACTTTATTGGCATGATAAAATCTAGGAGCATTTCCAGGGTCAGTATAAAAACTCTTCAGGCAGGATGACATAATTCACAGCAGTCAAAGGAATTATAGACCAAACCCTCAACTGGAGAAAGATTCAGATTTGCTACCACTATATTCTCTGAATATTTTCTTGGAGCTTTTCTTCTTCTTGACTTAAATTTTTCAAAATTTTAGTTTTATTCTTTAACCGAAAAAATAAAAAAGAAAATCGGGAACTACTCACAATTCATCTTCTATAAAGGCATGGAATTAAAACTTCAAGAAGCACCCAAGTTTGTGGCAATAACACTTCATGGGGTGGCTTCAGAGAGGGCAGTGGCTGTGCCTCTGTGTCTCTACAGCTCTCCGGGCTTTGCTTGTCTCGAGTGTCTAATGAGCTCTCAAAAGGGTTTCTCATATACTGCCAAAAAGACGTCACTTAACCTCTCTGTGCCTGTTACCACATGTGTAAAATGAATAATAATGGTAACTATCTGATCAGGCTGTGCTGAGAATTAAATCAGTTAATATTCATAAAATTCTTAGAAAAATATCTAGCACATAATAAGTACTACGTGTTAAATAAATAGACCCATAAAATCTACTTGAAAGGTGAGACACAGCATTGCCACAGTGCCCTGAAAGTTCTCAACCACACTCTTTGTTTTACAATTACCTACTAATGCAAGCTCCAAGCCTTGCCTTTCTAGTGGCTTCCCATGGTAGCAGTCCCACGGCACTGTCTTCTTGCATGCTTCTAGGTAGATGTGCCCACCCATCTTCTTGTATTTCTGGGTCTTTATCATATGAGAAGAGGTTATGCCACCGTGTTTCATACCTGTACAATTATTCCTTGTTTATAATCTTAATACTACTTAATATTCTTCCCAGTATGCACAAGTATACTTTAGGTTTAAAAGACGTCCAAGAGCTTAACAAGTAGAGATGAACTGACCTATTTGTCCAGTCTTTGTATGGCTGTTGATTTTGATGCACATCTGCTTTTCCTCAGAATGCTATATTTCTGATTTAAACTGTGCTATTTGAATTTGAACATCCTAAAATATTTTAGAATCATTTTTACCATTCAACACGTAACCTCTCTATATTCACCATTTTCCAACAATATGCTGGCCCAATTTTCCAACTATTGAGAGATTACTTTCAGTAACATGTGAAGGAATATCTTATGGATTTATTTTAAAATACACTAGAAAAAATAAAACCAGCATATGAAATCCACGTTATGGATATTATTGCTAACTTCATTTGAGGAAAATGTGAAATGATTTAAAGGAAATATTAAAAAATTTTACATAACAATGGGGCAAATAAATATAGTAAGCATCCTTGCCATCATAACAAATGACTGATTTTTGGAAACACTATACACCAATGAAAATCAACATCCACAGGAACAACCACACACACACACACACACACACACACACACACACACATAAAGAGGAAGATCTTCAAGCACACTAGTCATCAGAGTGGTAATGACAAAGAATTCATTGCATTTTGTACCAATTTAATTCTCCTAGCACATGCTCACAAATGCATATTTCTTTTCAATCTCACAAAATAATCCTTTGACTTAGTATATAGATCATATCCATAGAATTTCAGACATAAAGAGGACCCCAGAGGCATGTAATCTACCTCCATGTTCTTTAAACGAATTAAGGGAGGTCTAGAGACACACTGACATGCCCAGCTAATGAGTGGCACATTTGGGATTGGAATCTTAATCTCCTGAACTCCTAATCAGTGCTTTTTGTTTTCTGTTTTTGTTTTTTAACCACACCACACCACCTACTCCACAATTATAATTCTTTCAAGGGTGGAAAATTGAGTCTCTAGTGCTAATGAACGACTAGAAAACCCAGTTTCAATAAATCAAGCCCCATGCTGTTTCTACTCTCTACTTAGCCACTAGGATAAGAATGTAAGAAAATCCACTTTGCAGGTTTCATTCAGTAGAGCTTTCTTTTGGTCAAATGTGCAAAATAACTAATTGTCACAAAAGTCTTGCACCAGTTTTGATTTCCTACCTTAACCACTCATTTAAAATATAGTCTGTTCATTTAGCAGCACAAGAAAGCAATCAGAGGGATCTATAGAGAATGTTATTAACATATTCTTAGCAATCACTCTCAATTATGTATAACTTATAATTTGTTGGTTTCATTTACAAATTGAATTCCCACTGAATGTTTTCTCTCTTATCCCCACCTGAATTGATTTCAGTGTGTAATATCTGTTAGATATTAAAAGAACACTCTTAAAGTTCTTTATTTTTATTCCTAAGGCAATTTAAAGAATTGTAGAGGTGATAATCTAGAATACTTGCAGCTCTAATAAGTGATTAAGGAAGCATCATTATTCAAAGACAGTGGATATGAAAGAATTGCAACAACTAGACAAATATGTTAACTGAGTCCCTAGAGGGAGGTAGTGAATGATTTTGACAAATGCATTTTCAAAACCAGAGATCTGATAGGTACAAAAGTAAAAGTAAACCTTAAGCATCAACATTTTTCTTGTCAAACAGGACTATTAATACTAGCTCAGGGCCTCATTACGGCAAGACTGAACTACTTTTTATTCATTGGATTTATATATTTGCTACAGGGAGTTTTCCTAGTTAACATTTTTCATGCATGAATATTTGGTAAGTTTTCCCCTTATATTAGTGGGATCTCATTTTCTTACTGCTCTGCATCTTTTAAAGCCAGCCACAACTCATCTGCTGTTTTCCTTTTAAGCATATGTCTGGCCCCTACAGCCTGGTCCTCTGCCACCTCATCCTACTGTACATCATCTCCTTTGTTGGGTGCTTATTCATATGTGTCTCTGTGCAAAACTTGTCATGTGCATAAAGTTATCCAGGGAATCCCCATAGAAGAAATACGGCTCCCTAGTTCTAATCCAGTTTTGGAAGACTACAGTGTAAAAGCATCACTAAAGTTACAGTCAGACAAATCCTAGAAAATATTTACATCCCCTTGCTTACAGATTTTCACCATGAATTCAAGGTATGTCCTCAGAATTCTCAGCTCTGGTTGTTAATTCTCCCCATTTTCTTAATCTCTCACTGTGCTTCAATTACTCTTCTATCATTTTGTAATCCTTTTCCTTATAATCTGCCAACACTAATTTATTTGCTTTTGATCTCTTTATTTTTACTGCTATCTTCATTTCCTCAGTGGTATTATTCTGCTGATATACCTCTTGACTTTACATAAAAGTCAAGTAAAATTGGTTTTACATAGCACATTCTAAGAACAAAAAAACTGAATCAGGTACCTTTTTAGCCATTTAAATTTTTTACACACAGTACCTATAAAAATTACAACTTTGTTATTCTCTAACCTTGGTCCATTACCACCACTAGTCTTAATCCTATTCTATAAAGTAAACCATTGTGTAAAGTAAGTTTCAAAATTAAAAAGCTCATGTCACTTTTTGCTTAATTAAAATTTTAATTATTTGCTATTTTATCTTAAAGAATCATATTTCTTTATAAAAATGTTACTATGCATTTACCTTCACCTTCAAATATGTAGTGACTAAAGTCATTAAGACTGCAATTTGAAATATCTATATTGTACTTCTTAACATTTCATAAAATATAGTTCAGTATGACTATCACGATTTTTTCATCCATTAATTCATTCAATGTGCCTGTTCATAAGCACCTACCTGTGCCTCACACAGTGAAATAGCAATTTACAACATCATAGGTGTTTTTTCTACTATTTATACGGGGGCCTTGTAATATCTTTTACTTCTCAAAACTTTGAACAAAAATGAAATCAAAACAGACTCTTTTAATGTAGAAATGAGTTTCAATGCACAGAATGGAACCCCTAACTTTGAAAGTTAATTCACATTACCATGTAGTTATTAGAAACAATGTATGCCCTTCTATTAGTACTAATGCTCTGAAGTACTGTCCCTGAAGACTCAACCTTTCAATGTCTTCATCAGTGTGACTAGAATCCTAATAATACCTGTTTTTGTGTAGCATATTTCCCCAAATAACTGAAAGCAGTTATACAAATGTCTTTTCCCTTCAATGGCCCATATCAATGACACAGTCTAGATGGTTGGCTCTATTATATAGACAGAAAAGCTATATGCAAACACACCTAAAAGCAAACGTCTGTAAATGATCTTAAGGATGAACAGAGTTTGTGAAGCAAGAGTGGATGGAAAGAGAAGGATCTGTGCAACAAATGCAAAAGAGTGGAAGCATAATATAACAGGGTGCGCGTCCCTCTTGTGGGTTTCACAGTGCATTTCATTCATTTAAACCACTGCTTCTGGTACTAAATACAGCATATCCACTTGAGCATATGGATTGAGTCTATTTGTGTTTCTTGCATCAATCTTGGCACAAAATAGGGGCTCAAAACTGATCTGGACTTCTATAGAATCAGATGGGCAAAATTACTTCCTCAATGTCATAAACTTGCACAGAAATGGCTGAAAACTGATGTTGTTTTCATTCTTTTAATGCAAATCAACATACTGGGCATCTACCATGTGTCCCAAAGTATGTCAGGTATAGGAATCACAGGAAAACTGTCTGATGCCCCCAGTAATGAGAAAAGGAACCATTAACATATCCGTGGGTCCACCGTTACTTCTTAGATGCCAACCTTATCTTGAAGAGAACGAAATTCTTCACAGAATGAAAACACAAAGTGTGGGCTGTCAGCGCATAACCCATTTGCCTTGCACAAGTGAGTTTGCATTAAGTAAACGCAGATCGGCTGAATCCTCTCCGGAGGAGCAGGGATTCCCTGCCTTTCTCCCTATGTTCTCCTTAGCATTACTGACAGAAAGTGGCTAACAACGGTCCCACCCAGGTTCCCTGCTGTTTTGGAGAACATGCAAAGGACAGTGTTGTACAAGTCAAGGGCTATTGGCTATAGGAGCCAGTTCAACCTCTTCCCATCCCAGTTCTACTACCTTTAGCCTTGTCTCTTTGGTAAGACCCTCTCTGCCTCAGTTTCTTTTTCACTGTTAAATTGGGAGACTTAACTGGGACATCGGAATAATGTATATAAAGCAACTAGCACCGTTCCTGGTGCATAAAAGGTATTCAATAGTTATAAATTCAATTCTTCCCTTCCCCTTTCGTGAAAGAAAAATTATTCAAATCCTGTGTTAGAATAAAGGTTAAGTCCAAGTCCCTTGAGTGAGAGGAAATAATTTAAATATACGTGGAGTAATCACATCAAAACACTGTCTTAACTGTTAGTAAACTCTATCAATAAAAGAAAACCTATACTTTCCCTAGAGAAGTTCCCCCAGCATCCCACCAACATGCTAAAAATTGTTTTCTTCTATTTTCTTTAAAACTCCTGCTATGTAGATTAGCATAAAGACTGCAATCTGCATTCTACTTATGCATTCTTTATTTGTATGCAATTGTATGTACAGAGATTACTATCACCATGTACTGCTAAACCTACAAAGGCTGATGCTTTATGAACAGATTATGCTACACTGTGCATATCTTAGAACTGTTCCTTTCTTTATTTGTAGTCAGAGCTACTACTAGTAGAACACTTTTGTGTTCGTAACACTGCCTCTCCGGTTTATTTGGGATGGATGCTCGCTCTGGTCTGAAAGGAGCTTTGCCCCTCCCTAGTGCTCTGCCTTGGTCTCCTAATTACTCCTGTGACCTGCTGCCCATAGCAAAATCAGATAGTTCTTTCAGATAGTTCTCCCGTCTGCTCTGCTGACACCTGCTCTTTTCCAGCTCCTATTCCAAAATTGTTTGAATACTCTATTGCTGCCCATTATCCCCTGATACTTAGGAATTCCATATTAAGATGAACATTCTTTCATTGCCAGTGCAATGACACACACCAGGACTTAATCCCTGGGGTTTCTTTCCTGCTATTTAATGTACCACTGCTGAAGAACTGATGCTACCCAGTTTTCAGAGAAGTCTGAAAGCTGCACATTTCTAATGCTTTATGGTGCTTGACGCTTTGGCCACAATGCTTTTGATCCTTCCCATGTGACTTGTATCACTGGAGGACAATGGCTGAGTGAGAGAAAGGCAAAATGTGTTTTTGTATTTTCACTCTCTATAAAATCCCTAGCAAAGAACTGTTTCCTTTTAATCAGGACTCATGTCCTTCTTGGTTCTTCCCTTTCCTTCACCTTTACTGAGTAGTAAGGGGTGTCATTTTTTTTTTTTTGAAAGAGAGAGAGAGTGTGAGTCGGGAAAGGGGCAGATGAAGTGAGAGAGAGAGAAAGAGAGAGAGAGAATCTCAAGCAGGCTCCACACTCAGCATGGAGCCTGATGCAAGGCTCACTCCCATGACCCTGGAATCATGACTTGAGCCAAAAATCAAGAGTCCTATGCTCAACTGACTGAGATACCCAGGAGCCCATAATGGGAGATGAATCAGGTTCATCTCCTTGAAACTGATATCATTAGATTAGACAGTGATCATCTAGCAAGCACTCATTCAATGGTGGCTGCTATTTTAATAGTATATTCTAATGGTTCAACTTCTCTACAATGTTTTCTGTTATTATTCTACTTGTCTGTATAAGTTTTTCTTGGTAGACCATATTCTTATGACTATCAATGATGATATCTTTGCTTCACTGGTGAGCTACTGCCTGAAAAAAAATTTTTTTCTATCACTTTTTCACACTGTGACTATCAGCACTATATTGTGGTAAGAATGTGAGCCCTGGAATTCTGTCCTCATTACAGACTAGTTTTGTGAACTTGGGAAAATCACTTAAAATCACTCGTTCTTTTCAAGGTCACTATGAAAGTCAGATGAATTAATGTTTGCAAAGCCCTCAACAGTGACCGGCACATAGTTAGTGTTCAATAAATGATAACTATCATCATCAACTACTGACTTTCCATGATCTGTGGAAGGGATCTGGTTTGCTTTCCAAAGTGTCTTATGTTACTTTTTCTCATCAGTTTAGTCTCACTAAATTCGATTTCTTACCTTCGCTGTGATCAACAGAATTTAAATGTGACCTTCAAGAGTTCAGGTATTTTATGTATAGGCTACCATCTAAATCAGCTCAAAGTGGGAAAAAATAATTTGACTACAAATAGAAGAGGATGGGCTATACCTTGTTTGATATCATTTCATTCACAAACATACCATTCATTTGTTTTTTGAATGCCTTTTACAACCCATATTCCCTTTCAGTAATGGGCAGTCTAACCATTTTAGATCTCACTTTAATATGACTCTTGTATTCATCTTATCCTAATGCCATAATCCACATAAAACCCTCAGCAAAGTATCTAATCAGTGCTTAAAAAAATGTTCACTGTTAATATGATTTGTGGGTGACATCTGTGATCACAGTGTGGAAATGGCAAATGCACACTTGGTGTTTTTCTGCATGGGCAATTGTATGTACACACTTGACTCCAGTTTGTTCTCTGCTGGTTATCACAACCAGACTGCCTAATTCTGGCTCTGCTAATAAATGGTTACCACAGGCAATCCAAGTACTTATTTTCAAATTATGAAATATTTCAAGAAAACAGAGAAGTATGAAGATTAAAATAACGAACCTAACATGTATCTACCACCTAACTTTGCCAAATTTTAGCATTTTGTTTCATCTTTTTAAAGCAAAAACAGTAAAAGCATAGTTGTAAGTCTGTCCTCATCCCTCCTGATTCCATTCCTTTATCTTGCTTATTCTGCAGAGGAAACCACTAAATAATTTTAATATCTATCATTTTAATACATGATTTATGCTTTTACTACAGAAGTATAGATCCACACAAATCTAGAGTTTTACTGTACCCTCTAACCTTTATGGACAGTATTATACTGAATGTATCCTTCCACATTTTTCTTTTTTCTCAGAAGCTATTTTTGAAGTTTCATATTTACACATAAAACTCCAATTTGTACATTTTAATTGCTTGATAGCAGTCTATTGTATAAATACAGTATACATTATTTACCTGTTCTTCCATATATGGTTCTATAGGATGTAAGTTTGTCCTGTTTTGCTTTTTGTCTTGCCATTACATTTTAGTATGTTTCTCCTTATAAACCGTGCAAAACTTAGCATATATACCTACAGGTAGAGTTACTGGGTCTAACGATATGCATCTACTAAACTATTTTCAAGTCACTCTTCCAAGCAGTGGCACTTACTTATATCCCACCATCAGTGTGTGGGTCTCCACCACTCCGCATTGTGGCAACACTTCGCGCTGTTTAGCTTTTAATTCTCTGCGAATTGATTGGTATAGAATCATATCACTTTATTTTAGTTTGCATTTCCCTGATTACTCTTAAGTTTTCTTCTGTTTATTTGAGGAAATTGACATCTGTAGTTAAGTATCCAATATTGATATTCAATGACTAACTCTCCATTATATTGGTTTCAGTCTGTTTCATATACTTATTGAAAAACTAGTGCATATCAGCTATATCAATGAATTTGTTCTTGAAATTACCTAATCAAATGTCATGCAGGAAAAATAAATGGATACAAGTAAATGGCTATTGACTATTCTTATTTTTTTAAACCAACATGTCACTGAGAGAGAAGAGAAGCTGGTAAAAGTCTGCATTGGGCTGCAATGTTCAGTATTCAATTATAAGAGCAAATATAAAGTATAAGAACCATATTAAAAAGTGACTATAAACTAAGCAAGGTTACAGTTTCTTCCCAATTATGCAATCTCATATGGGTATTTAATAAACGGCTGCTGATAATATAATAATTATAACATCATGGTGATAATCATTATAATAATTATAAGATCAGTTAACTATTCGTGTTTATGTTGTAAGAATTACAAAATGGTTGTAATTTTCAACATGAATGACTGCTCTCTTTTTAAATAAACAATTTTCTTCATCTTAACTCCACTTTAGTCTATAAGAAAAAACTAAGATAATTTTTTTCCTGGGGAATCTTCAAGGTCTCTTACTTCTACTTATTTTGTAAGTGTTAATTTATTTATTTTGAGAGACAGAGAGAGACAAAGAGACAGAGACAGAGACAGAGACAGAGAGAGTGCACCAGGGAGGGGCAGAGAGGAGAGAGAAAATCCAAGCAGGTTCCTCATTCCTCACTGTCAGCGCATACCCTTCGCTCAATCCCACCAACTGTGAGATCATGACCTGAGCCGAAATGAAGAGTTGGACACTTAACTGACTGAGCCACCCCAGTGCTCCATTAAGGTCTCCTACTTTTATTTTTTTATTTTTTTATTTTTTCAATATATGAAATTTATTGTCAAATTGGTTTCCATACAACACCCAGTGCTCATCCCAAAAGGTGCCCTCCTCAATACCCATCACCCACCCTCCCCTCCCTCCCACCCCCCATCAACCCTCAGTTTGTTCTCAGTTTTTAAGAGTCTCTTATGCTTTGGCTCTCTCCCACTCTAACCTCTTTTTTTTTTTTTTCCTTCCCCTCCCCCATGGGTTTCTGTTAAGTTTCTCAGGATCCACATAAGAGTGAAAACATATGGTATCTGTCTTTCTCTGTATGGCTTATATCCTACTTTTAAACCTAAGTATGACCGCAAGTTTTCCTTCAAAGGCCATGTTAAACTAAATCAGGTTACAGCTTAAGCCTTCAGGTTGCACCATGTACTTTAAAAGGAAAATATCAATTATTTAGAATTACACACAAATTCTTGTTCACATTTCTGGACATTCTGAACTACTACTTGTAATTCACTAATCTTTCTCAATGCCTCATCATCATTCAGCAACATGGAGCATTCTCTCTTTGGCAAACACACCTTTTACATATATTCTTAGTTTCCTAGAATATATTTCTAGTTTTCTTCTTACTTATCTGGCCAGTTTTTCTTTGTCTTCTTTGTCAACTGGTTATCTCAATTTAGATATGTCTATAGCACCACAGGTTGATTATATTCAAAATTGAATGTATGCTCCCTTTAACGATTCCTAAAACTTGATTCTTCAGTGAAGAGCACAACAACTCATTCACTTGCACAAGGCAAGGACAGATGTGTGCTTGTCCCTCATCGCCAGCATCCTCATCAGCAAATCTGTTCTGTATTCTACCTCCTAAGTTACCCTGGAATCTACTCCCCTCCATCCCCACTCCTAACATCATTGTCAAACTTCTGTACTGTTGACGCTCTCTTTGCCAAGAATCCCCACCCTCCTCCTTTTCAGTCTTCATTTGTTACCTATGAACTGACCTTCCCAAGTCCTAGCTGCCTTCCCCACACTCATTCCACATCTGTTTCTGGTGAAGTTACTCCTCCCCAAACCCCCATGGCATGTGTCCTATGACACTGCTACCATACCCAAGCACTCATTCTGTTTACTGGTCCTTCCTCACTGGGTCACAAAATCTTCGAGGATAAATGTCTATCCTTCATCACTTTATTGCCAGCACCTAGAATGGCACACAGTACCATAATCACATTCAAAAACTGCTTGCTGTAAGAATTGATTATAATGAATCTCATGAGATGGCCATTATTAAGGAAAGTAGTCTTAGGGCTATTTTGTTGCTTGTCCTCTTTTGTTGCTCTAAGAAATGTTTCTGCCTGATAGAACAATCATTTTAACTTCTGAAAGTGTTAAATAGTTTTGTCCTAACATCACAATTAAGAGCACTGCAATAAAAACAAAAGTCTTGAAGAATTCAGACCAAAGAGCATAATTGGAAACAGATGCCACAGCTCATTGTTGTAATGCTACCTTTGTTACCAATACAACTAAGAAAACACTGTCCTGTTCCTTCCTGAAAGATATATTTTTTGATTTGTAGCTAAGTATCAGTTACCATCCAGAAAACAAAGGGAAAAAAATCTATAAAAACTATTATTTTCAGTGACATTCTGTGTACGCGAGAAAGCTCTGTGATGGGTTGAAATTTAGTTTAACAAACAAACCAAACAACTGTCACAAGAAGTCGATATCTACAAGAATGCTCCTAAAGGTATAGGTAAGGGAATCTGTGTTTAAAAGTACTATGATAAAAGTATAGTTAAACTATACACATAAGTCTGTGTAACAGTAAATTAAAACATATCTGAATAAGTGGGCCCCTTTTAAATGTCAAAAAATAATAAATATTCACATAATCTGAGTTTTAAAAGAACACTTTTAATGTTAAGAAAAAGCTTAATGACAAAATACTACCATTAATTTAAACTAAGTTTAAGTGTTCTAACCAGGGTGCCTGGGTGGCTCAGTTATACATCTGGCTCTTGATTTCAGCTCAGGTCTTGATCTCATGGTTGGTGGGATTGAGCCCCACACTGGGCTCCACACTAAGCAAGGAACCTGGTTAAGATTCTCTCTCCCATTCCTTCTATTGCCTCTCTCTCTCTTTCTCTCTCTCTCTCTCTCTCTCTCTCTCTCTTAAATAAATAAATAAATAAATAAATAGGAGCATTGCTGATTACAAAGCAGTGACCATGTCTTAAGGGCTTTGCATCCCTTGTACCTAGGTCAGCATCTGGCACATAGTAGGTATGCAATAACTAGGCAGGTGAATGAGCCAAAAACACTTTGTCTTTACAATATTGTAAAATTAATGTTGTTCATATTACCTGAGACAATATATAAGGAAACCATAATGAAAAGATAGTCTTAGGTTAGACGGATGCCTCTAGGTTGCTGAAAATAAATTCCATGTTAGCTTCTCAAATGTTTGGACATACTTGGTATGCATGACTGCATTTGCAGTGATAGCCACTGCTTTTGCCATGGATTTAATGAAGGGAAGTGATGGACTGTGGAAGGCCTCAGAGAGAAAGCCTTTACAGGAAAAGTGTCAGGGTGGCTGTTCTCTCAGTGGCATGAGGGATCCAGGGGCACTGATTAATTTCAGTGCCATTACTTTATATGGAAATAGGGAGAGCACAAAATTGAAAGTATATTACAGACTAAGTTCTTTTCTACCTGTTTGAACATAATTACTGGCAGCCAGAATCTCTATGATTCCATGGGAATTTTTTCCATGGATTTCCCTAAAATAAAACTCTTGTCCTGGATCTTTAAATTCTTGCTTTAGCTTTAGGCTTACTGTGAACTCTATAGTCAGACTGCATAAATATTCTTGAGGTTTGCTTTGTGCACCAAGCTCTCCTGAGAATAGCACAGGCAGTAGACTGCAGTTGAGGATATTAAAAATGTTTTTAATTCTGTGATACCATGTATTTTCACAAAAACTGATGTGTGTTTTAGCTTGCTGCACTCTCTCCATGTTGTATTTTTAGAAGGAAGGGCTACTAAGGAGTAATAGTCTATCCTTAATTTTTTTTTTTTTAAAGACCTAGATATCCACATGAAAGAACAGAAGATTTATTAATGGGAAACAACAAATAAAATACTCCTTAAGGTATAGAAAAGACTGTTCAGCAATAAATCTTGCAGTACAGGCTGATATGAAGTGCTTAAAGTCTTATCAAGCCTATACTGAAAGAATTCAGAAGACAGCCACACTATGGATCAAGACATTATATTTAGCCTCTACTCTTGGTGCGCTTGTTTTATTTTGATAAACATAAGCCAGTGATCCACAATATTACACACTTAGTTGCATTCTTTTTTTAAGGGGCTCTTTATTGTCCCCTTAAAATTTGCAAATTTTATAACTTACTAGGTTACAAGGGCAACATAATATACAGAATAATGTAGAACCTATTTGTTCTTTCTGATGATTTCAGATACAATGCTTTCTCTATTCATGCTTTTTCTCCTGCCTTCATAAAACAGGGTCTGCACTTCAGGTTAAAATCAATTAGGCTGAGCCTCAGCTGTTCAGTGTTCAGGGTTCCCAGTGGGGCAGACTATAGCTGGGTGCTCTCTCCACTGGGGTTTTAGCATGAGCTTTGGAAACTCTACCCACCCTGGAAGCCATGCACACAGTGTTTCAGACATACTAGTGCAGAGAGCTAGAGAGGATTATAGGTAACATTTTATTAGTGCTCTTCTGAAAACAACTCTCTACCTAAGATGTTTGTGACCAAGGATTATTCCTGCTAATGAGAAAGGAAGGCAGCCATATAATAAGAGATACAGATTTTTGGTTGGTGATGATTTACATAATACTGTTGAATGATGTAACATATGCTTATGCTTTATAAAATGTAGAGTTCTACTGATTTAAGCCTGTATTTATTAACTTACCTTATTTCTACAAGGTATATACAATAATATACTTTCTAAGGAAAAAATGTGCTATTTTGATCCTTTATACAAGAATGAGAGTTTAGGGGCACCTGGGTGGCTCCATAGGTTGAGCATCCAACTTCTGTTCGGGTCATGGTCTCCCAGTTCATGAGTTCAAGCCCCGTGTCAGGCTCTGTGCTGACAGGTCACAGCCTGGAGCCTGCTTTAGATTCTCTTGTCTCCCGCTCTCTCTGCCCTTTCCTTTCTTGCTCTCTCTCTCTCTCTCTCTCTCTCAAAAATAAATAAATATCAAAAAGTAAAAAAAAAAAAAAAAAGAATGAGAGCTTAGTTTTGGATATAATATGGTATGTGAGATTATTTTTAAAAAGAAAACTTATTAACAATGTAAGATGTTGGTGTTTGATTTTTAAAGGTGTTGGTCTTCTCTGTGGCATATCTTTATTTTTTATTTTTTTTAATCTTTATTTATTTTGAGAAAGAGAGAGAAAGAGAGAGAGAACGAGAAAAGGGGAGGAGCAGAGAGATAGGGAGACACAGAATCAGAAGCCGGCTCCAGGCTCTGCACTATCAGCACAGAGCCCAAAGCAGGGCGAACTCACAAACTGTGAGATCATGACCTGAGCTGAAGTTAGACGCTTAACCGACCGAGCCACCCAGGTGCCCCTCTGTGGCATATCTTTAAATCATCATTAGCAGAAATGAACTGAAGAAAAATGAAGAAAACAATAATGCTCTTTAGATTCTGAATAATTGGGATATTAAGTTTGGAGGTCAGATTGCCATGTAAATATTTGTCAAATGATTTCCAATGCTGTTGGAATTCAGGTTAAGTTTTTAAATTAATCAATAAAATTCTATAAGCTTAATGAATAGGGATTAAAATGCAAGAATTTCTGTGTCTAGCAGGACCCACACACACACAGGCCTGGTTTTTACATGGTCATGTGGGAGAATGTAGTAAACCCTTTGAAACTGAAAACATTGCTGCAATAATGCAACTGGTCAATTCTTAGTTCTCACCCCACTTGGCGATGAGCAGCATTTGACACAGTTCAGCACTGCCTCCTCTGTAAACTATTTTCTCCACTTAGTTCCAATACCCTTCTTTCCTCTGGTTTTGCTCCTACTTCTCTGGCTGTTCCTTCTTTGCAGGCTCTTCCTCTTCCTCTCCAACTCCTAATTTTAGAATGCTCCAGGGCTCAGCTCTCCGATGTCTAGTTTTTTTCTATCTATACTCTCTCCCTTTGTGATTTCATCCAGTCTCCTGGCTTTAAACACAGCCTAGAGACTAATGACTTGTAACATTTTTACCTCCAACCTGATATAATTCCTCAAACCCCAGACTTATAATTACAAACTCACTTGGATGACTAATGGGCATCTTAAATTTAACATGTCCAGGCTCCTGATCATCTCCCTCAAACCTACTTTTCCTGCTGTCTTTCTGATCTCAGTTAACGTCAACTTCATTCTTCCAGTTGTTCAGGCCAAAAGCCTCGGAGGCGTTCGTGACTCATTACTTATTTTCATAAGCACATCCTCTCTGTCAGCAGTTCCTATTGGCTCTCTCTTCAAATTACAGCCAGAATCTGTGTCTCCCCCTTCCACTGCTAACACTCAAAATCAATCCATAATCATCTTTTGCCTGGATTATTGCAATAACCTCCTAACTGGTTTCTTTCCTTTCACCCTGGCCCTTTCCTGTATTTTCTCACATGTCAGCAAGAGTGATTTTGTTAAAACATGTCAGATCATGTTATCCCTCTGCTCATAATTCTCAGTGTCAGGATGATATTTGAAAACTTTAGCAGAGAGTATAATGCAGTCCTGTTGGGTTGCAGTGGACGCCAGCATCAACCTTATAAGACTGGACCAGTACCTACTGAAATGATTCCAACACCCAGTTCTGCTGTGGGTGTGTTCTGGGGGAAAGGGAGTTTTCCCAATACCAATAAGCAATTCCCAACACCAGCTGGGAGTCCTATAATTCAAGTCACTGTAATTGTGACATGAATTCTGATGTGTAATTCTGGGCACAGCATCAGATCCAGCAGATTAAAGGTTCAATCCTATCAGACTACTCCTCTACACACATGTCAGACCTGTTGTCACCTATGTTTCTTCCTGACTGACTATAGATCAGAGGTTCCAACCCCCCCCCCTTCTTAGGTTTCATTAATCTGCTAGAGCAGCTCACAGAACTCAAGAGAAACATTTAACTTGCTAAGGATATAATTCAGGACAACCAGTTAGAAGAGAAACATAGGGTAAGGTATGGGGAAAGGACATGGAGCTTCCATACCCTCTCCCAGTGGGACATTCTCCTCAAGTCTCCATGTGTTCACCAAGCCAGAAGCTCTCCAGACTTTTGGGTTTTTTATGAAGGCTTTGTTACACAGGATAGTCAAGACTGACTAAATCATTGGTCACTGACCAGTGATTCAACCTTCAGCTCCTCACCTCTCCTCAGAGACCAGGAGGTTGGGACTAAAAGTTCCAAATCTACAATCACAAGCTTGGTTACCCTGACAACCAGTACCAAACCTTAGGTTACCTAAGGTCTTTCCAGAGGTCACCTCATTAACATAACAAAAGACATCTACATTGTTCTTATCACAGGAAATTTCAAGAGTTTTAGGAGCTCTGTCCAGAAATAGGACAAAAACTAAATATATATTTCTTATTATAAATCACAGTATCACACCTACAAACTAAATATCAGCCATACTCCAATGGTTTCCCAGCTTCCTGTTATCTGTGATCTCATCCCCATTGCTCAGTCAACTCCAGGCCATAGGCCCCTGTTGATTTGATTTCTCAAATATTTCAGCCATGTATTTTACTTCAGGATTTTTGCATCTAAAACACTTTGCTCTGTTTGGAATGCCCTTGATCCAAACACAGCAAGGCCTGTATCCCTAACATATTAATAGGTCTTTATTCAGATATTACCTTCTCAGAAAGGCCCCCCCCCCCCCCGACTCTTGAACTTGAATTGTAGTTGCACCCAAATCTGGACACTTCCTTCATAGTACTATCACCAAATACCATAGTACAAATTTTACTTAAATATCTTGTTTATTGTCTCTCTTTTCCACTAGAACAAATCCTCATAAACTTAGTTTTTTTATCTGAGTTTGGTTTTTTATTTTTGTTTTTGTTTTCTGCTATACTCATGGTTAGAACAGAGTCAACATATAATAGGTGCTCTAGAATATTAGTTTTTTAATCAAAGTTAAATGGGTCAGTGAAAAATATAGTATATATTATAATACATATAATCCCTGCCTATCCTGAAATGCCACATTTTACAATGTTTCTGGTTTTGTTTTTTCCAGGAAAACTGTTAAGTTTAACACTTTATATCCTTTAGATTTCTTTCTTTCTTCTTCTTTTTTTTAAATGTTTATTTATTTTTGAGAGACAGAGAGACAGAGCACAAGCCGGGAGGGGGCAGAGAAAGATGGAGACATGGAATCCAAAACAGGCTATAGGCTCTGAGCTGTCAGTACAGAGCCCGACACAGGGCTTGAAGTCACAATCCAGGAGATCATGACTTGAGCCAAAGTCGGATGCTAAACCTACTGAGCCACCCAGGCACCCCTAAACCCTCTAGATTTCTAAATGGAGCTAGGCATATAAAAACAAACAAACAAACAAACAAACAAACAAATAGAATAAGTTCCACAATGTAAGTTTGGCTTTTGGTTTTATATATACTTAACATTCTGTTACTTTATCTAAATGAATTTACTTAAACTTAGCCATTAACAATAATAGAGTGTTTTGTTAATTTTTTCTTCCTTTAAATTAAAAAAAAAAGAGCTTGACTAAGTAAGCAAATTGCTGCTTGAGTTTTGTACACTGTCTTCTTTCCAGAACATACCCTTTCCCACCTCCTCAAGGGTGAGAGATGACATCCTCTAATTCTCTATTTTTCAATTTTCTCTTCAATAAGCTCTTTCTGGCCAGTACATGCTGACACATGCTCATGTCAAATACATTTTCTCCCCGTGATTCATTCAGTCACTCTTTCACTCCTTGCAAACTTTTGTCTGTCCCAGGAACCAAACACCACTTGGTTGTAAATCTAGTGGGTATTCCATACCCCTTAGCGCACCTGACTTTCTGTCAGCAACTGACACGGTTGACCACTCTCTGAATCTTAGAACACTTTCTTCTTAAGCAAAATTTACCAGTTGAAAATGTGGCTCTTTTAGGATTATTTTAGGCTGAATATTTTTAAGAAACGGAAGAATCCAAAAGTTCTTTTCTTTGCCTTCCCCAACTGCCTAAAAATTTTTAGACAGAGGGCCTGTCCCAGGAAAGATGCTGTCAACATAGAGAATTCTAGTATAATATGAACTAGGTGTGTAAGACAGGGAAGATCAAAGTCTTCCCTATCTCCCATCGTTTTTCAACGGCTCTGCAAACATTTGTTTGCCAAACATTCACTCTTTCCATTCTTCCTATCAATCGCCTTCCTTCCCATTGAAGCTCCAGACTCCTACCTCCTTCTCCTTACTCAAGAATATATACCTCATTTTGCCTGTCTTTGGAATCTCTCTGGTTTATGTGAATCCCCTGCAGGTATGTAATTAATTTTGACTTACTCCTATTAATCTGCCTAATGTCAATTTAATTCTCAGACCAGCGAGAAGAACATTAAAGGATAGGAAAACATTTCCTCTCCCAAAATAGCATTCACTCCTTTTTCATCTTTCCATTCCTCTAATATCTCCAGCTATTCTTTCAAACGTTATTTCTTTACCAGAAGCAAATAGTTTACTGAAGTAAGTAGTAATAATTTCAGACACCTCCAACTCTTAAGTTAAGAAACTGCTTAAGCACTAAAATATATTGAAGAAATGAAAACCTTAATATATGAATTGTATACACTTCCAGATAAACATCCTAAACATCCATAATAAGTAATGTCATTTTATTATGCCTCTGCCTAATAAGAAGAATTAAAAACAAACTCCTCGCACCTTCTAATTAACATATTGTAGAAAATCTATTGGTGGGCCACTGAAATCTTTCTTCAGGAACAAAGCATTCATTTTTCCCCATTTGGGAATACTGGCTCTGGAAAGCTCAAAAGTTAATTCCTCCTCAGTAACTGTCCTGGCCAAGGGAGCTGCCTCACTGGAGATTGCACTCCCTCCCTTAGGAAAGCCCACAGGGTTGATGCTGGAGTACAAAAGTGCAGGCCCTGGCTTCAATGCCACACAACATGAAAGGGCCATCCCAGCTTCAGAGCTGCCCATGTCTGAGACCTCTTTTATAACCTTGCCATGGTCAATCTCTCCTTCTGCCTATTTCTTCTTCTCTTAATCCCTGGAAATGCTCTTCCTACATGCAGATCTCCATTTTAGAGTCTGGTGTCTGGGAGTCCCATCTGGACATATAGCATCTGTAATACTTAAGATATTGAATATCTATGCTATTTTAAGCATCTCAGTTTCAATCCTTGAACAGACTGCTTGCTGAATGCTTACTATTTTGGCTTTACTGTGACTACAGTATTTAAACTAAAATATTCTCTACAATAGAACATTATAGCCAAAAGAGTTTGCTCATATTATAATGTGCTTGATAATCCAACTTATAGTTTTAATATATGGAACAACAACAACAACAAAACTGCAAGGTATTGTCTATTCAACAGTGAGGATATGTGACATTTAGAATCCTGCAAATTACTCAGGAACTGCTTATAGAATTGAACAGAACTAAAGAGAGAAAAGAGCTCATAGCTTTATATTCAGCTAAATCAATTAAGAGTTACTGTTTCTGGAGCGCCTGCATGGTTTAGTCGGTTAAACATCCAACTCTCGGTTTTGGCTCAGGTCATGATCTCACGGCTGGTGAGTTCGAGCCCTGCCTGGGGTTCTGTACTGGCAGCATGGAGCCTGCTTGGGATTCTCTATCTCCCTCTTTCTCTGCCCCTTCCCTGCTAGCTCCCTGTCTCTCTCTCAAAATAAATAAATAAACATTTTAAAAAAAGAGTTACTATTTCTACTTACTAAATTTATTTTCATTATTTTCACCAGAATATTATCTAAATTATATTGAGACATGTAATTACGTTTTAGTCATGTACACACACACACACACACACACACACACACAAGCACACACAACTGCCTCGCCTGAATATATTTAAAGAATACTTGAACAAAGGGATAAATTAACTTTTGAAGACAGAAGTAGAGGTTATTGGGTTGAATATTTGAAAATCCATGTATATGTCCTTTTCAAAAGATTTATTTAAAGCAAAACAACCATGAAATATAGAAAACAGAGTGATGGCATATAACAAAGCTATTCCACTTAATGAAAAGCAATAGAAATATAAATATCAAACCAAAATGAATTTTAGACAAAAATCTACACAATGGTTATAAAGTAAATCAAAAGCAGCCAAGAAGTTACAAAATTGTCATGTATACACATAACACAAAGCCCAGGTGTAAAGAAAACAATAATTGAAAAACTGTACAGCATAAAACGTATAGAAAACGTTGTTATATTTTATGGTCCCCTTCGTGCATATATAAAAAAACAAAACAAAACACACATATAGCAATAGGTTTACCAAGATATTGCTTAACAACAGCAAAACAAAAAACTCAGAAAATGTACTAGAACTTTACTGCTCAGTGTAGTGTTACTAGCCACAGTGACTATATAAATTTAATTAAAGTTAAAAATAAAATCACAAGTATATATTCAGTTCTTCAGTCACACTAACCACATTTATTTTTGTAATTAATTAATTTTGAGAGATAGACAGACAGACAGAGAGAATCCCAAGGGGGCTCTGCACTGCCAGCACAAAGCCTGATGCAGGGCTTGAACCCAGGAACTGTGACATCATGACCTGAGCTTGAAATCTATAGTCGGATGCTTAACCAACTGAGCCACCCAGGTGCCCCACACTAACCACGTTTAAATGCTCAATTTGCCCTAAGGCTGCCTATTTTATTATATGCATAGGCTACAGAATATTTTCATCATCAGAGAAAGTTGAATTTGATAGTGCTCTTCCAGAGTATAAGTCAAACTTTTAACATAGAAACAAACAAGGATTTGGGGTATTTTTTGAAGACAAAAACTTCTTTTCCACTATTTCCTGATTTTTTTAAAAAAAGAATGGAATTCATGGATTAAATTGTGTACTTAAAAGTACTTTTTAAAAAGGAATTACCACTTATCACAGAATTGATCACTTTAATAAACGATTCTATGCATGCTAATTTTCCAGATATTTATGCTTACATAAATTTTGTCCTAAATCATATGCTACAGCTGGAAGAACATTTATGCACACCAGACCTGTTAAGTGTCTTACTAAACTCTTATTGTTACAGGTGAACTGAATCAGAAACATTGTATCCTGATACCCAGGTGTTTGGAACCAAATTGTGTCCCCCAAAATTCATATATTGAAGTCCTAACCACAGTACCTCAACAAAATTATTGTATTTGGAAAGAGGGTCTCTAAAGAAGAAAACAGTTTAAAATGAGGTCATTAGGATGGGCCCTAACCCAATATGACTCACAAAATTTGGATGCAAAAATGTAAAGAGGGAAGACCCCATGAAGATCACGGGGAAAAGACGGCCATCTACCAGTCTGGGAGTGAGATCTCATAATCTTGATCTCAGATTTTTACCCTCCAGAACTGTAAGAAAATAAATTTCCATTGTTTAAGCCACCTAATCTGTGGTACTTTGCTATGGCAGCCCTAACGAACTCAGTTCCACGCTTGACATCCTTCTGTTACACCATGCTCTCTCTCATGCCTATCTGATCAACAATGGTGTGCATATCAACGTGCTGATCATATTATTTATCAAAAAAACAACCCCTCAAAATTATAACATCCAAAATTTAGAGCTTGTTTTCAGAATGAAATATTAAAGGGCTCTCTGAGTTTCAGAATCCATCTAACACTGAATAGGATACAGTGTTCTGGAGCCAGGAAAGTATTCATTCTTTATTAATGCTTTTTTGTTTAGTTCTGTCTGCTGTGTACAGAAGAAAGAGGACAGAAGCATGGCACAGATTTTCACAGCATATTGTCAAGCCAACAGCATTGATACAAACTCTCTGTGGCAAAAGAGCAGCTATCAGTGTTTATCATTAATGGCTGAAGATAAAAAGATTAGGAAGCTAAAATTGCATCCTCGCTATTTTAAAATATTTTTGAAAATATCCTATCATTAAAATATTTGGCTCTCAGACTATATACTCTTAGTGATTTCACAGACTGATGAATATATCAGATACCAGAAACCCATGGGTACATTGGGCAAACCAAGGGTTATTGCTAACAACACAATTAGAACTGTTGTTGTATTTATTTACTTAACAAACTCATAGCACTTCGCAAAGTCAATTAAGTTAATTTTTAAATGTTCCTAACAACTCTATGAGCTAACACTGTTATCACCCAATTTTACAGTTGAGAGAAACCTAAATTCCACGGAGCTTGAATAACTTTCTCAGGGTTGCTGAAGCATTGTCAGCATTTGAACCCATGTTCTCTAGCTGTAGAGTGTGTGCTCTTGACCACTGGGCTATAGTTTTATTTCCAAATGGCCCTGCTAACACTTGTTTTCAAGCACAGACTTGCCCATGTATAAGAGAAAACGAACCATGTCAAGTTCAATCCACCTGTGTCCCAGTTAAATCTTTATACAAGGGCAAAATTTTAAATCTGGCAAATCTATAGCCTTAAGGGAGACATTTTCAGGTTGTATTGTGGTAAAACATTCAAGGAAGTGATTACCATACAAATGAATATAATGTTTCCTTTGCAATTGGGAGGAGAGGGAAGGGAGGGCTGTGGTTAGAAAGGGGCCTTGGAGATCATGCACTTGTCTAGAGCTTTTCAGACCAGTGATGGTTATAAGAATTTCCTCTTTTAAATAATTCATCCATTCCAATGCATATTTGTTTTTATTCACTTTTATGTTTGTATGTAATTTTTCACAGCAAAATCCTAATATATTCATATACAAATACATACACATACATCTTCTTTTGGATTTGCTAGAAACAGAAGAATGCTGTATATCCCATCTGCAAGTGTTTATATGAAATATATGAAGTATAGCAGCATCCAAAATGTAAGTCAAAATTACATACTGTGAAATCACAGGTTCCTTTTTAAAACTGCATGTACCATAATGATCATAAAGTAAGTCATCATCCAGATGGCAACACTGTAAGAAATTGTAACTGGCCACCTATATCCCACAATTATTACTAAAGAAATAAACTATTTTGAAACTAATTTATCATTAGAGTTTAGTCTTGACAGATACATGCCACATACATACACACATACGTATGTACATGCATATCTCATGCATATCTCACTCAAGTACTATACCAATTAAAGGGATTTTTATAATTAAAAAAAAACTCCACAAACTGGAACCCATTCATATTATCTGAAAGCATTTTAAACAACCACATAGATTTTCCAGTTAGGAAATATAGTGGCCAACATTTAGTGGCTAATCTTTATTGAGTGACTACTGCACGTTAGATGCTGTGGTCATACATTTGTGCATTACCTCCCTAAACCCCAATAATGAATTAAGCATCATTATCCTCATATTACAGAACCCAGAGGTTAATAACATGCCAATGTTATACTGCAGGTACATGTTGACTCTAGGATCCATATGGAAAAAGCCCTACTTCCAAGACTTCATGTCACTACATAGAAGCAAAAGCAAATTTGAAGTGTGCCAGTAAATTGAGTAGAATGCACATTAGAGTGTATTTAAATATTTATACATTTCAAAAAGTATATTTATCTGGAGCATTTATACAATTCCCACAGATGTTGTGTAAGGAAATCAGTACAAGAATAGTGGCCAGAAAAGAAAAAGGCAGAAGACTCAGCAGTCATGAGAAAATGGAAAATTTTAGTTTTTTTCCTCTTCCTATGCCACACTAATAACATAAAGGAAATTAAAGGAAAATGTTTTTGCATACATAACTTCCAAGAATAACAACTATGTAAGTGTGAATATGTAGGTGTGTCTGTTTTGTTTTTTTTTTTTAATTTTTTTTTCAACGTTTTTTATTTATTTTGGGGACAGAGAGAGACAGAGCATGAACGGGGGAGGGGCAGAGAGAGAGGGAGACACAGAATCGGAAACAGGCTCCAGGCTCCGAGCCATCAGCCCAGAGCCCGACGCGGGGCTCGAACTCACGGACCGTGAGATCGTGACCTGGCTGAAGTCGGACGCCCAACCGACTGCGCCACCCAGGCGCCCCTAGGTGTGTCTGTTTTAACCCACAGATTAGTATGTCACTTGAAGGAAGGATGTACTCTAAAATAACATTAGATCTCATTCTTGCTCTAAGAACATGAACCCAAAGGAAATTATCTAAAGTAATTCAGACAATGGTGTTTATGCATAACACCAAATTTAGCAATTCTGTTTAACAGACTTTTTAACTGTTTAACAATGGGATATTACACATACCCATCATAAAGATTAACTAAATTATATTGTTAAGACTTTATTCTTTCGAATATTCAACAAAGATTTCATGTGTAAAGTAGAAAAAAGGCATACCTACTAACTTTTCCTAAATTTAATGACTAATTTCTGAAAGCTAAATCCAGAGTTCATTGCTTCATTTTAAAATATCAATGAATAATAATTAACAATATGGCTCTTTAATTTAAATATATTGCTCTTAAAAGACACAATTACAAACTTTTCCAATTTAAAACACAATAAGGCAGACTGCTATTCACTGCCACGGTTTATTACATAAATAAAACTTTGAGTTGAATTATTCCCCTAGGTTTCTTAACTTCTACAAACGCCATTTACTGTATTGTAATAGAAAGATTTTCAAAGCCCAAAGACTTTGTCTCCATGTGAACACTGACTCAAATTATCAGTAATCAAATAGGGTCAGTAAACAAATATAACACTTGTTATAGACATGTGACAGAAGTTAGTGTATCTTTGCTACAGGGTTTCACCACTTTCTGCCTGGTCCACATCTATAGTTACTTTATCTCTTCTAGTCTTGGTTTCCTCATTTGTAAAGTGAGAATAATCAGTTACTGCCTAAATTTATTATAAGGATAAATTTAGACTACACAAAAAGCAACAACCTTTGCATCTGGCACATAGTAGGCAGTTTATACTTGGCAGTTACTTTTTTTTCCCAACTCTTACAAGGATTAGGTAGTTACAGAAAAGATATTAAACTCCTTCCCTTCTTTCTTACCCCAGGGCATTCTCTTCCTTTCTAGCTCTCTACAGGCTTCGAGCTCCAGGCAGTGAAGTTCAGACCAGCCAAGTAAGCACCTTATTACGGTTGCATCAGTGTTTCCTTTTAGGTATTTCAGTGATTTTTAGGGATAAAATTTATATTCCAGAATAAGTTTGTCCTATTCTGAATTTCCCACAGGACCTAGGAGAGTGACGCATACTCAGTGAACATTAAATACATATTTTGAAATGAAAATGAATTTGTATCTGAAGAGCACAAAGTATTTATTTCTCATCTTGAGAAACTAATCGCAATTTCAAATTGTTAAAGCTAATAATACAAGCTAATTTTTTATGTCATCTAAACTTGAAACAAAGCTGAAGTTTGAGTTGGTGTTTTAAATGAAGGCACCTAAGGGAAACTGCCCTAATTCACTGGTTACAGGACTGCAGAACCTGTGCTGGCGAAGTTCATATGTAATCTCTGCATCATGAAAGCAATGGTCACACTGTTGTCTTCCACTCAAATTGGACATAACTGACCTCACCATCCTTAAAACCACTCTCCTCTCATGGTTGCCACCATCCACTGGTTTCCCTCTTGCCTCAGTGAATACTGGTTCTCAATCTTTATGGTGGGGGCATCGCAGCGTTCAATACTGTGCTGCTTCTTCAACTATACAGCACATTCTCTCTGGGCCACCTCAGATAACCTCACTTGCAAGCTGCCAACTAGCCACTATAACATTTAAATCTGCAGCAAAGAAGAGAGTCATAATCAGCATATGGAATCTTTAACAAATGTCTGAGAAACCTAATGAGCTTGTGCTGAGAGATTCAATACTAGAAAGACATCTTTGTTCTGAACATTGTTAACAAGCTGCACTGGAGTTAGAGTGGTTCTGCCTCTGGAATGCACTAACAGGTGGTAGATAGAAAGGCAGGTACAATCCTTGTCATATATGGTAGAACTCCAATGTCCAAAGTTGTTGAACTAAGAGATGGTGGGAGACATATACTGCATAATAGCGTGTAGGCTCATGCCAGAAGGAGCTAAAGTAGGTGAAAGAGATGCCTAGAGCAACAGGATAAGGCTGGGTGGCAGGGAACTGCTATTTCCTCTATTAAGATTTTTGGCATTATTTGGTACATCTTAAAAGCAATATGCATTATTAATTATACATATATATTTCATATATATAGATTTCATATATATATATATATATGGAATGCCATTTAATGCAAATATGATACTCATTGTAGATGCTATTTCTTTGAGATCGCCATTCCCTACATATCCCTACAAAAATATATGCTATCATTAAGGCTGTCCCAATAATTCTAACTCTTAAATTGATTTTTTTCCCTACAGCAGAAAATCTTTTCTCCATCTTTTGCATGTATCTTCCATTCTCTCAATATAAATTTATATGTAATTATTTCAATTTTATAATTGCTTCCTGTTGTTCTAAGTAGTCTCAATTGACTATATATTTTTTACACACAAAGTTCAGTTTTTCTTAGAGTTAGTAATTGCTTTGTTTTCTTTTCATGTGCTTAGTGATTCTTGTATGTACATCTCTATTTCAGTTACAATTCAGAATGGATAGGATGTGAATGCATATGATCCACTAACCACCTGGACTCCAAGGCACTTAAGTTTTTATTTGTCTACAGGTCAGTCCTTATTAACCAATAAATCTGAAACATTCTGCATATAATAACATATTGGAAATTTTATGCACACACACACACATATACATACACACATACATTTTTAAAATCTACCCTTTTGGTCTTAATTTGCCAACATTTTCCATGTATTATGGACTCGAAACAACACAAATTCATTTTCTTATGGTTCTATAGGTTAGAAGTTTGACCTAGTTATCACTGGATTAAAATCAAGGTGTCAGCAGGATTGCATTCCCTTCTGGATGCTAAAGGGAAGAATCTGATTTGGATGCCTTTTCTAGTTTCTACATGCTGTCTGCAATATTTTGCCCTTGGCCCCCTTCCCCTACCTTCAAAATCAGCAGCGCTGCACCTTTCTGACCATTCTCCTATGGTTACATCTTCCTCTCTTCTGAACTCAGCTATAAAATGTTCTCTGATTTTAAGGGCCAATGTGATTAGGTTGGGACCACTTGGATATTCCAAGATGGGCTCCTCATCACAAGGTGGTGGGTTCCTCATCACCAAGCACATGAAAACCTTAACCTTAATCACATCTGCAAAGTGCCAACAAAACATATTCACAGGTCCCTTGAATTCAGAAGGATGTTGACATCTTTTGGAGACCATTATTCTGCCTACCACACTCAGTATTATTGACGCAATCTTATCAATAAAAACACTTAGCAATGGGTATACTGTATGATCTAGGCAAATTACTTTATTTCCTGAGTTGTATGTCTATAATATATAGTTAACTATGATTTTAAGAAAAACAAAATGTATATTCTAATAGCATTGACAGAAATCCATCCTTAAGAAATATTTAAGAAAAAATGTAAATAATAACTCAATTGCATAATGTATCCATTTACAAAGCATACTTACAATCATACAATTAATAGACAGCAATATTTCTGTGCCATCAGGAAGTGATAGAACCCAGACTACAGTTAGAACTCAGGTATTCTGACTTGAAGCCAATCATATATGCTCACAGGCACATGTGTGCATATGTGCACACACATACACACACACACATCTCATGAAATATTTTAGAAATTTTACAGAATCATATGGAATCAGAAGAAAAAGTCAAATGCAAACTCATGAAGTAAAATTAATCCAACAGCATGAACTATAAATGGTAGTTATTATGACAGGACAAATTTTAGACTTGCCAATCTCAAAATAAGCCTGTTAAATCAAGTCACAAGCAATACAGTATACCCTTATTCTTGTAAGACTTAGTATTTGCTTGCTACAGCGAGCCAAAGGCAGAAATAGAATGGTCTGATTCTTGCCTGCTAAAATATGTCAGCCTCTATCTTGTCACATAAATCACAATTATCATTACTTTAACAAAAACCTGTCATACTTGTAGTAAAAACTGAAACTATGATTGTAAATCATCAAGTTCTGGGCCACTGTGACTTCCGACTTTGTGAAGCAATCATTAATCAAGTAAATTCTATATTTAAAAAAATCAACAAGACCAAACTCTTCCTCTTGTGATGATCTTTGCTGATCCTTTCAAGGAATGTATCAGTAATTCTTTAGCATTGTTTGGTCCAAAGTAGATAAAGAAGATATGAAGATGAAAAGAAAACAGCAATTCTAAGAATTTCTTCACTTGGGGTCCAGATGTATGTGTTTTTGTGTGTGTTTTTCCCTCCTAACTAGAGACTCCATAGTTTCCAACACATTATCAAAGTAGTGTGAGACACAGAAAGTTAAGATCCATCCTATGCTGACTTGAAATAGTTGCAGAGGACAACATCAAAATAATTTTTTTAATTGGTGCAAATATTTTATCCATAAAGGGTGTGGAATATGTAGAGAATATATCTGTGTAATGTCTGATTCACTAAAAATTGCCTTTTAGTGTAATTATAAATTTGATTTGTAGCTTCCTGAGAGATTTAGTGTTAATCATAGAGCCTTCATTCTATTATCAGTTCCATTGTAATGTTTTACTGTTTTTTAATGCAATTTACATTAGCACATTAGTAACTGCACACGGTTTTTAGCAATACTTGAAATCTGAACTACTTTATTTTAAAAGGAATAGTTGTATCCTGTAGAAAGTTCAGTATGGATTTATTTTCTTCATTTCTCAGAAATGCCCATGAAATGTCATTTTCCACAGTCTTTCCTGTGTTATCTATCTCCATTACATGTCTTCTATTCTAGGCAATATCATCATCTCACAAGCTAGTGATTTTGAGCCCATGGGGACAATAGCAAAAACTAGTTCAATCAAGGTAGAAAGTAGACAATCCTCAACATTTATGGAGAATATTGACATGGCTACCAAAAACCCAATGAACAACATTTTTATTTTTATGCAGGGTAAAAATATTTTATTCAATGTCTCCTATGTGTGTTGCAGTGTACTATCATGATGCTCACAATATAGTTAAGGAGCTCCTAAGTGAGCCATCTTAGAGATAGTTGATTTCTCCTCTTCAGAGAATTCCTCTACCTACATTTGCCATACCTGTCAGACTTTTATTCTTGCAGCCATCACCTCTAGCACCTTTCATTCTTGTCTCATGAACTTTTTCCTTGGAGCTTCCCTTTGTGCCCAGGCTTTTCCTAACCTTAAAAATGAAGTATTTTACTTATGCCTCATAGCTCTTCCAGTTTCTCTATCAATATCTTCAAAACAGAGATTTCTATAGTCTCCATTTCGATGCCTCATCTCAGGTCCTTGGAGTGAAGCAGAATCATTTAATCATCCATTAAACTACCGCAGCCAATGAATAGGCCAGACCTTGTGCCTATTACTATTATAATGACCTCCATCATAGCTTACTGTATGAGCCACAGTGTTTCTAAAAGCAAGGGAAAAATACTGACACTTTTCCTCAAAGCAATTCTCTGATCAAATCATGAAAATCTCTGACAGGACGGTGTGGACTGCTGGGCAGCTGTGCAAGGCTCAGCTCCAGAGATACTGTGTGTAAGGATATGAATGGTGCCAGCAACAGGTGTCTAACATAGCGGCCCCAGTCTCCTTGTCTTCTGCCTATGTTATGTAAATTCGCCCTCCGTCTTTCATGGGTCCTTCTTAGACTGGTCTATGTTAGGAAAGTTATGTCTCTCCCTCATTATCCACAGAATCCTGTTCCTTTACAAATAGCTGAATAACAAAACATATCATCTGGCACCCGTCTCTGAAAGATCGGCTATACCCTTTGTGTGACCTCAGGGTGAACTCATGCACTCATGATCTAGTTTTCATATTTCATTTCCTTTCTGGTATCTATACTCCATTTTCTTTCTTACCTATTTGGCCAGAATTCTGCCCAACCCTGTTTCTTTTCATTATGTATGATATCTAAAGAATGGCTGCACTATATGTGGAATATGCTTTCTGCCATTTCTATACTGACTTCATAAATATCACATCCAACTTGCCCGTGAAACACCAAGAGAACTAGATAACTGAGAATCACCTTCAAGCTGTCCACACTACTCATCCTAACTTTGCTGTCTGAACCTGCCTCATAGCCATTCCGAAATGTGGTGATCACGACTTTTGAAGTACCCCAGACTTCTCTGTTCTCTCCATTTTTCTGACATCCTAGTCTACCAACATTCTAAATATATGCATGGACTAGTAAGTGACTGCATTCTGATTTCACCTGCGCTAGTTTGCTCTCCTGAACTAATTTAGCAATTAACATCCATGTGGGTATGTAAGAAAGTCAATAATTATTTTTCACATTATACTGGATAGATTTTATTTCTAAAGTTAATAGTTAAATAGCTATAGTTCAATTTTTAATAGGTATGGTTAAGCCATTTTTAATGATTACTGTTATTTTTTTACAGTATAGAAAAGTATATAACAATTTTAAATTTTCTCTTCTATTCTTCCAATTCTTAAATCTAACTTCCCTGAGGCAACTACTTGAACAAGTGTGTGTTTATGTGTGTGTGTGTGCATGTGTATGTGTGTGTATGTGTGTTTGGGATAAAGTGGATCATGCCATATATAGTGTTTGCAACTAGCTTTTCCACTCAACATCTATCATGGGCATCATTTCAAGGTACCCCATATAAACCTATCACTTTATTTTTAATAGGTGCAGAATAATGAATTCATTGGTGTGGAGAAATCATAATTTACTTAAATACTCTGTGATTCTATATGATTTTAGAAAACTCTAATATAATAGTAAACATGAGGATACACAAAAGTAGATGGTCTGGTAAACAATATATAGCTGACTCTTAATATTTTCACCATTGAGGAGCAGGGATTTTTTTCTAGGTAAAACTGAATTGGTTACAGAATATCTGCCTTTAACATAATGCAGTGAGCTTGACTACATTTTTTGGTATATGTCAGTGGACTGACAAGAATGTCAAACTTAGGGTTTTCAGCTCAAAGTCACCTAGGGTGCACCAAAATTGTGTTAGTTGGAGTATGGAGCTTTCTCAATGTGTTATAGAACATCTGAGGCATTTCTGTCATTTAACTGACATGCACGACAGACCACAAATGCTAAACGCCAGCTTGCATTTTGTAGTTTTGAACAGGCAGCCTCTATTCCACTCTTCTTGTTTTAGTGGGGTTGACACAAGAATGCTGTAGAAAAAACTGTTATATACTCTAAATGAGAATTTGAAGCTGAGCCTTATAACATGTTGTTATAAAGATCAATTAAGTGTGCAAGGTGAAATTACGTTTTGAATAGTATATTGAGGTTCTGATGAATGATACATGTTGTCTCGGGATAAGCCTCATTGAAATCCATTAATTAGTTTTACATGTTTGTGACTAACCCTTTCAAAAGTCATTTCGACATAAACAAATCCAAGCACTCAAAAAAACTCAGCCAATAGATACTAGCCAAGGGATCCTAGGGTTGATGAAAATGATCACATTTTAATACACAAAAATAAAAGCTTATCTTTGGTGTGACACATTTTAGAAATGTGATCCAAAGCAAGGATCTCTCTCATTAAAAATAATAAGTAAAAATAGTCCCCATCAATAGAATTCCAGAGATGGAAAGATGTATGTGTGTGTGTGTGTGTGTGTGTGTGTGTGTTAATGTAACTTTAATGTGACTAAAAATAAGCTTAAAGCTCTTAGGAGGGCAAACCACTGCATTAGATACTGGCTTGGAACATTCTGGATAAGTCAACAAAATTAAACAATAATTGGTATTTAAGAAGGTGGGTAAAATTAAACAAATATAAAATAAATCTAGAATTAACAAATCTAGGGCTTAACCAGTAGATAAATAACTGTGATTTAATCATTCTTTAAGAATAGAAAAGGTACATTTAAATGCTATTAACATTTTTTTTTAATTCCAGTGATTTACCCATGGGTACATATGTGATCAATTATATTAACTACCTCTGCCCTCTCATGTGGTAAAACTGTTTCTCTGGACCACCTTGCAACTATTTTCTATGTCTATCTTCTATATTATTTGTTCTACAAAATTTAGCCCTCACCAGTTGTTGTATAATCACTCCCAAAGGCTCATATTAGCTCTATTGCCCTTTTTCCCAAAAGCCTTTTTAAATATAGGCTGTAATCTACTAGCTGAATGAAGTACTGCCCACTCCAAAGTTCTCAACAGAGTTTGATTTGGTACTATGTTCTACAATTCCAAGCTATGAGTTCCACTAGTCATTCATTAAAAAATAACTTCAAGATATACTGTTTACGTGTTTTGTTTACTTGTGTCTCCTGTCCTCCAAGTTCTTCCACCTGTGAATTTGAACACATTCCTCTCCCAATTAAGGAATAGAATTTCCTTCTCACAGGTGATGATGGCTGTTGCCTTTTTTTTTTTTTTTTTTTAGAGAGAGAGAGAGGGGGTGCTACAGCAGGGGAGAGGGACAGAGGGAGAAAGAGAAAGAATCTCAAGCAGGCTCCACATTCAGCACAGAGTCCAATGCCAGACTGGATCCCACGACCCTGAGATTTTGATCTGAGCTGAAATCAAGAGTTGGAAGCTCAACCAACTGAGCCACCCAGGAGCCCCAGAAGGTTATTGCTTTTTTCACTTACTACTTTTTTAGACAAAAGCATCAGAGCAAGTCCAAGAAATTATCCTAGAAATAGTCACCAGGCCACAAGTAAACCATTTTCTCCTCACATTTCTTTCACCGTTGGCAGAAAAGCATTACAATCAATTGCCATATAAAAAGGTCTTAGGTTGAGCACTTGCTTGAAATATTGCAAGAAGACCAATCACAATAACAACCAGCTGGATGTAGTTGGGATTGCATTCCCCTAACACCATAAAATTTGGTTAATATTAGAAACGGTAACATATGAACTAATTTTAGTCTTATGCTCATAAAACATTTCTAAATTTAGAGAATACTTTGTTGATAACACAATACTGGCATATATTATTGTTATAAATAATAACCATTTTGTTCTCATCTCTCACCTTCTATAAATGATTCTTCTTTGACATCTAGAATATGGCAAATGTATAAATTCTATTCAACAAATTATCTATAACTTTCTTTTGACCAATATTGCTCAGATGGCATCAGAAAAAATTTAAACCTTGGTAAGTATGTTAATCCCAAATCATTAGCCAAGTGTTAAATATAAATCAACTTCTAGTGAAAACAATTCTTTCTCAGGGCTTCTTTTTTAGTATTTTGTGGTGTCAAAACTTGTGGTAAAATTTGTAGGGCTATAAAACATGTTCTCCGAACAAGTCATTTCTTGAGAAGATGTGATCATTAGCAGTATCTACTGCAGCCCTTTCAAGTCGTATTTTCCAAAGTGAGTTAGTGATTATGTGTGCACACAGGCTCTAAATCCTAGCGTAACTACTAACTAGCCATGTGACCTTAGACTAACCATTTTATCTCCCTGTGCCTTACCTTCCCTATCGGCAAAATGAAAGTAATAATTGTAATGGTTCTGAGGAACTTTATAAAAAATACATGAGATGATTCATGTAAAATGCTTTATACAATACTGGACACATAGGGAGTACTCAATAACAGGTAGTTGTTATTCATATAGTCTTCCAGTAAGCATGGACTAATTAGGTATCAGTCTCTCGTGCTAGAGACACAAAAGACACAAATAACATATACAATCTAGCTAGGGAGGTACAATTAAGTAACAAAAAGAAATACAAGAACACATTTAAAAAACAAAAGATACAAAGCCATTCCAAAGTGAGTGACAGGAGAGAAGTAGGGTTAGTCAAAGAAGGTTTCATAGAAGTGAATCCAATCTGTGAGTTAAATGATGTCTGCAGATTGTCGGAAAATTGGGAACGGTGTTCTAGGAAGAGAGACCAATAAGAAAAGTCACAGAAAAGAAAATTAACAACATGGTGTGGGTAAGGTGGATGCTGAAGTCAAGTGGACAAGGAAAAATAAAAAGGCCCCCACGAAAACAGAAGGGTTATTTGGAGGAATGTTATATAACCTACAGTTACAAAAAGGTGTTCACACTAGCTTCATCCATTTATACACATGATCAATAAAAAAAAAATCACTATAGGTTCTTGAAGAGGAAAATAACTTGTCAAAAATTATGTTTTAGAAAGGTTATGCCAGCAGCTGTAGGCTGCATGCTCTGGGATGAGGAAACACCAGAAGCGTAGAAGTGGCAGTTGAAGTTTTGAGAGCAAATAAACTCTCTCTAAGGGAGTTATTAGAGGGGAAAAAAAGCAGAGGGCAAGGCCAAACTTGACGAAAGTCCACAATTAGCTAGAGCCTATACAGGAGAGAGAAAGGAAAAACATAGGAAAAGAAATGAGAAGGTACAGTATATAAAAAAGTTTAGTCTCTAGTGGACAAAGCAGTGACAAGGTGGAGAAGAATATGAATTAGAGAAGGGGGAAGAGAAGAGACAAATTTGAGTTTGAAAAGAGTGGTTAGGGTAGAAAGTGGAACCAGCAAAGCAGTTTGAGACCAGAGCTTTGTAGGATTCTTGCATTATCCTTTTACCCACTAAAAGACTCGAGACAACCATGATTAGATCTGTATTTTAGAACAAGAATTCTGGTCAACGGTGTAAAGAATATGCTAGAGGGCAGAAGAGCTGAAGGCAAGCAGACAATTTAGGGGTCTCCTAGAATACTCCTAGAAGAGGAGTGGCCATAGAAATGAAGATGAGAGGAAACTAGGAGATAATGGAATGTAGAATCAACATGACTTAGTGGCCTCTTAGCTTTCTGGCCTTTATTACCAACAAATTATCCACACAGAGCAGAAACTGCAAAGTACATTTTGGAAATGCTGAGTGTGAAAAGTTCCCATAGGATGTCCAGTATGCAGATATGAACATCTGTCTGGAATCTGGAAAAGAGGAGCAGTAACTGTTTGTATGTAAGACTGTAAAGCTGAGGGTGATTGACACATACAAATGTTCCTAATGTTTTTGTGTTTGCTTCTCAAGTAATGTGCGCTCCTGGTCCCCTGCAGAGCAGTCTACACAAGTGACACCTTAAATGCAATTAGTTTTTATATGATAGGTACATGACCTCTATCGTATTTTCAGTTCATTCAATTTCATTGAAAAGAATTGTTACTTCCTAGGTCACGTGTCAAAATAAATTTCAGGCTCATTTTTGGCCAGCTAATTTTAGAAATACAAAAAAAAATTATAAAAAGTAAATTTAGGATCCAGCTTTTATGAAACAGAAATATTTTATATTCTATCAGAGCAGGATTCACAATATTATATGCAACACTAAAAACATATCTTTAAAAAAATAGCATCATCTGGATAAAGAGATCAATCTGTTGGTCTGATATATATTTGATAGTGATTTTTAAAAATCAAACTGACACTTCTTTTTCCAGTAGTGTATCATGTTTTTCAGATAAAGATTCCTCAGGAGATGCACTGCAACCTTTAGATCTTGCAAGTGGGCAAAATGCGATCCTCAAGCACTCAGTTGTTTCATTTGGACCCATAAGAATTAGTTAACAACCATTTATGAAGCCTGACTGATTTTTTATGGGACATACAAAATGAGATACTATGTTCACATTTTTGTCGAGTAAATTTCATAGTTTATATAAAGATACAGGATTTAATATAATGTGTTTACATTACCTTTCATGACTAGTGATATATATTTATTATCAAGAAGACAATTTTACCTTAGCTCAAACTCAGATCATAATATGTTGACAGATTTTCATGGGAAACAAATAACTGAATTCTGACACTGAGGCCACACACTTTAAAATAACACTTGAAACCATTCTCTTAACAAAGAAAACGCCTCAATGTTAAAATCAAGGCATGCTTTCAGAAAACACTTAGCCCTGAGCAGCACTTAAATAGTTACTGCTGAGGGGCCCCTGGGGGGCTCGGTTGAGCGTCTGACTTCGGCTCAGTCACAATCTCACAGTTGACAAGTTCAAGCCCCATGTCAGGCTCTGTGCTGACAGCTCAGAGCCTGGAGCCTGTTTCAGAGTCTGTGTCTCCCTCTCTCTCTGCCCCTTCCCTGCTCATGCTCTGTCTCTCTCTGTCTCAAAAATAAATAAACATTAAAAAAAATTTAAATAGTTACTGCTGTATGGCATGCTACTGGTGATGGATGATGAGGTCATATTATAAAATCTTCAGATGAATGGTGGTGAGGAATTTATACAAATAAGTATGAGAGAAAATAAATATTCTTTTAAATGTGGGGGATTACATGAGGGTGATGTAAAGTTTCAGGTTCTGCTGTCATTATGTAAAAACCATGTATTCCATGAATTGTATGATCATTTTCATTTATGTTAGGACTGTAATTTTCAGTTATTTGATGAGTTTACAGGAAAAAAGTGATTCTATTGCACCCCGGAAGACAGGCAAATGGTGAAAAATACATTACTTTTACAAGCCCTAAGGTGACTGACACAGCCATCCAGAATGTTCATTCTAAATCCTCTAAGGTCATTATTTTTCTTTATCCTTAAATAATACTTGCTGTCATTTTAAACCAAAACTTCAAAAAAGAGATGCACACACACATACATGCATATGTATACCAAATGTACTTTCATGGAATTATAACTTGTACATAGTCAAGTGCACAAATCATGAATTCACATAGGTATGCTCCCTTACCACCTCTCAGATACAAACATTTTTTGAACAATCCAGTACACTCCCTTGTGCTCTTACCCAGTCAACAGTAATCTCCAAAGGTAACCATACCTTTGACCATCCTTATCATAGATTAGTTTTGCCTGTCTCTGGATCTCATTTAAATGGAATGTATTCTTTTGAGTCTAGTTTCTTTCACACAACATTATACTGGTGAGATTTACCCATATTGCTGTAGGAAGTAGTTCTTCTTCATTACTATAGAGTATTCCTGGGATAAATAAACCAATTTATTTATCCTTTCCATTGTTGGTGGACATTTTACTTTCCAAGGTTTTTCTTTAATTCGTAAATAATGCCATCATAAACATTCTTTTGCAAGCCATCTATTTTGAATGCTTGTCCTTAGGGTATATTGAGTTAGTTAGTGAACATACATGAGCTCATTAGCTTCAGTAGGATAACAAACTGCTTTCAGGAAGTGGTCCCAGTGTGCCCTCCTACCACTCAGTGTATTTTGTATTGAACATTTTAACATTCTTGGTAGGACGGATCTTTTTTGTTAATAGGTTACACTTTTTGTCAGCTGTACAAAATAATCCATCAAAGAGCTCTTCTATCAATTTGAAGTACTTCTTTCCTCAACAAATAGATAATTTAAAAACAAATTATTTATATTCTGGTATATAAGATGAAGAGAAGAAAACCCATAATTCAAAATAATCATCACATATAATATTGGTATATCTTGAATAAATATATTTTGAAATAAAATATAATTTTAAAAAATACATTTATTTATTTTAAGAGAGACAGTGTGCACGCACATGCATGAGCAGGGGAGGGGCAGAGAGAGAAAAAGAATCCCAAGCAGCCAGTACACTGTCAGCACAGTGCCTGAGGCGGGGCTTGATCTCACAAACTGTGAGATCACGACTTGAGTCAAAATCAAGAGTCAGGCACTTAACCAAATAAGCCACTCAGGCATCCCAAGAAAAATTTAATTTTAACATGTTTCAGAAACGTTTTGAGTGGCATTCTGTTCCTGCCATAAAATTATATGAAGTAACTAATAGTAACCATCTGGGTTTTTTTGACAGGGCCCACAATATTGAAAATGCATGCATATATTTAAATGCATAACTAAAATTAAATAAGAGAAGACTAGAATTGTTGTCACTAAATGAAATATAGCAAAGAGCAAATAGCTATCTTAGCACTGATCAGGTTAAAACGTATACCATAATTTAAATTCAAATGGGCTACTGCAGCTCCACATTAAGGGCAAAAATAATTTAAATCTTTCTATCATTATACACGCAGAGAGTATGTTTTTAAGTAAAAATCGTTCCTTTAACTTTTTATGAAGAATATTGACTTTAAAATATTTCAGGACACTAAGAATAGAGACCACAGCTTTGCTATGAATCTGGGTCACACGGCACAAAATGAGGCCTATTTCTAAAGCAATGGGAAGGATAAAGGCTACAATTATGGAAAACGTGGACAGAATCCTATAGCTACCATGTACTGGTGATATTAGCTTTAGGCCAGTGAAGAGTAGCAGAAGATACTACCACAAAATATCGCCATAGGAGTTGAGGACATGCCACTCCACTTCGGTATATCATTTTGAGCAGAAGACACTTGAAAAACAGAAAATACAGTTAAAGGCTTTCTCTGAATCACCCTTATCTGCCTAAAGACAGAGCCTCCAAAAGGCACCCGATTGTCTTAAATCCCCTCCCTAGGAGTTTCATCAACCGGGGAGGATTGGCTTTCATCACAAGAGAGACTAGAAGTTGACATCACACCCAGACAAACTGTCCCCAAACTATCATACCTCCCATCCATTCTCCTAAGGGCCCATTCATCTTTCTTGAAAACCATTTACTCTTCCCTAAGAGGACAACATCTCCCCTCCCCATCCCCCTTTCTCTATTAAGATAGTAGCTAAGGCTGAATTCTAGGGCCACCTGTTTGAATCATTCTTTTTTTCTGATGATCTCTCATGGATACATGAGTTAATGCATATTAGTAAATGTCTGTTTTTCTCCTGTTAATCTGTCTTTTAGTACGGGAGGCTGAGCTAAGAACTCAGGGAAAATTACTTTTTCTTCTCTACATTGTTCATGTAACCTTTCGGATATTATCCCGTTTGCTTTTTCTACAATGTATATAATATCTACCCAGAAGGGTATTTTGAGCACTAACTAGATGATGATTCCAACCAGATGGAAGACTTCCTGGTACATCTCAGTGATTCACAAATTACGTATTAGTCTTTGGAAAGCTTTTAAAAAACCCCAATGCCCAGGATACACCTCAAACCAATTAAATCAGAATCTCTGGGGGTAAGTCCTAGGCACCAGTATTTGTCAAGCTTCCAGGCGATTCCAAATTTGTAACCAAATTGTAGACACTTAGAAAATATCCAGATACTAATGGTATAGAGAACACAGGGCAGGTGCCCCATTTTGTGTGGCCCACTAGTTGAGAAAGGGATAGAAGACCACAGGTGGGAACCAGAAAGGAGTCAACATGAGGACAAAGCAATCTGAAATGCACAGATCAAGGGAAACGGTAGGGCAATGACTGCAATGACACATTTCTGCTCTCCTAACTGTGACTCGCTCTGCTAGGTCTTTACAGTATCAGAAATATCTGCTTTATCTTCATGCCAAATTTGCTTTACTCCTTTTCGTTTTTAATTTAGTGTTTGACTTTCCCATAACAAATGCATGCAAAGGAAAATCTATTTCAGGCTATGGAGAATCTTTTATTAATACGGATGCACAGAAATATAAGCTAAAAGGTTTCTTAGATTTCATAAATTTCACTATGCTAAAATTATTAGGCCAATTTACCCTTGAAGGAAAGAACATCAATCTTCCTTCTAAAACACTTTGAAGATAAAATGTCATCATTTAATCTTTTCCACTTTATCTCTCCTGTTCTATAAGGTGAAATATTTTAAATACATATAATATAATTTTTCTATAATGCTACAAATAAGACATTATAAAACATAAAATCTTGAAGAGTCTTCAAGATAATAAACTTTAAAATCCACTCCTAGCTTAATAAACATGTATGCTTATTTAATTTTCTAAATGAATAAGCCTCCAGTATCAAAGAAATCTCAAGAAAATTATCCTAGCTCCATTATTTCAAGTAGTTCAAACAACTTAACTTAAAATATAAGTACCATTTGAATTTTATTTCTTTTATAGCACTTGTAGAAACTGGATAATAAGGAGTGTATGTGATGTTTACTAAATGCTTTTCTATTACAATTTTTTTATTTTATTTACTTTACTTCTGATTTAACAGAATTTATGGCTAGGACTACAAAGGTAAGAGGTGAACTGAACTATTTCAGTGAACTTGATCATCTAAAGTCAATGACCCAGGTGAAAATACTCATGTTTCCCAATGATAGAAATAATTTCCTTGGACTCTACACTTTGCTGTTTAGTTTATATATAAAATAACTTGAAATTCATATATGAGCTATCCCCAAACTCTTATAATGACGAAAGTTTTATAATCATATCTGTTTACATCTGCAGCACTTCAGAAAAATCATGTAGTTCATTCAACTCTTAATTCTTCAGAGGAAGAAGCTGAGATTTAGATAACTTAGGTCATACCAATTCGTTGTAGAGTTGAGATTAGTACTTAGGTCTCATAATTACCAAATCCAGAGTTTTTCATTTGTTTATTTGGTCAAATCAATTATCCCCTTTCATGCTAATTTTTTTTAAAGAAAGATAAAATACCTTACTGATTTTAGTGTATCTATGTCAAGGAGATTATTAAATAAATTTAATGTAACTAAAACTTATTTAAAAAAAGGTGGCTGTATATCATTTTCTTGTAATTGAATCTTTTTAAATTAATTAAAAAAGTATACTGCTTGAAAGAATTATTCTAAGAATTTTTTTAATACTTTTCTATCTGAAATGAATGACTTAAAAATGTGGAAAGCAGCACTGACATCACTAAAAGATTGTCAGAAAAGCAGAAGTTCAGACCCATTCAAAATCCAATTGATAGGTGTCTGCACTTTTTATTTTTATTTATTTATTTTTAGAGAGAGAGTTTCCTCTTATTTCATGCTACCTTCTTTGTTTAAGTTTATTTATTTTGAGAGAGACACAGAGAACACAAGTGGGGGGGAGCAGAGAGACAGAGAGGGACAGAGAGAATCCCAACCAGGCTCCGGGACACTGTCACCACAGACCTTGATGTGGGGCTCGATCTCAGGAACCCCAAGATCATGACCTGAGTGGAAATCAAGAGTTGAACACTTAACAGACTGAGCCACCCAGGTGCCCCTAGGTATCTGTGTTTTAACCAGAGCCCTGGGAATTTATATGTCCACTGAAGTTTGGAAAGTATGGCAACCAGCTCTAATCTTACCCAGGGAAAGGGACATAAAATACAATTTATTGGCAGGAGGAATTTCGAACAACCAGAAATGGAAGCTGAGGCCTGCAGACTTTATGAAGATCTCATAGTTAATCTGAGGCTGAATCAGAAGTCTTTGGCTACCCTATCATCCTGTAAGTCCTACACAATACCAACTGCCTCTGATAGGGAAAAATCTGTTATAAGATGGCTGACAGGACTAATAGAAAATTCCAATTCCCAACGAAAGACTCCCCTTCCAGGTTCTTCTTCCTACCCACTGGCCAAGCAGGCCAACTACTAAGGCAGAATGCAGAAGTAACATACTATAAATTATTCCCTCTGCTTACACTGGGGGCTCAGACCTCTGGAAAATGATCTACTCTGAGCCTGCAGGTGTGAAATAAACCTCCTGCCTTCCAAGATCTCTGAGTGCCGCTTGGTTCTTCCAACCCGGTGATCCAGACCAGGTTCTTTAACACCTTGAAGCAGCTTTTCCCCTCCTTCCTGATAGTAGAAGCAGGGACAGCAATCTAAGCCTCAGCCAGCTACAAAGGTCTTGATTCCAAGCAGTCCCACACCAAATACAGGAGAAAAAATGGGAGCTTCCATCAAGATTTCTTCCACACATTGATGTCTATAGGAAGAAAGGCTCAGGAAGGATATACATGTGATTACACCATTTCTTGTAAATAACCAGGTGTGCTGACTTTCTGGTGGGGAATCTTTACCAAGAAAAGAATCCCCTTCTAATACACATGACTACACCATTTCTTGTAAACACCGGGTGTGCTTTCTGGTGGGGAATCTTTACCAAGAAGGGAATCTCCTTTGGGGCGCCTGGGTGGCTGAGTCAGTTAAACGTCCGACTTCAGCTCAGGTCATGATCTCACGGTTCATGGGTTCATGGGTTCGTGAGTTCCAGCCCCGCATCAGGCTCTGTGCCGACAGCTAGGAGCCTGGAGCTGCTTCGGATTCTGTGTCTCCCTCTCTCTGGTCCTCCCCTGCTCACACTCTGTCTCTCTGTCTCAAAAATAAATAAAAAACATTTAAAAAAATTAAACTAAAAAAAAAAAGAAAGGAATCCCCTTCTATTCTATTTCCCTGAGAATTTCTGACACAAATGATTTGAAGGTTACTAATTATTTTCTGCAACTATTTAGATGATTTTTTGGTCTTTTTAACATGTTAATGTGGTGAACAGATTTTAAAAGCATATGCCAGATTATATTCATGAGATAAATTCAAGTTTGGTTATGCTGTATTATCTTTTTTCCCATATTGCTTTAATTTTTACTCAAATTTTGTTTACAGTTTTTGCATTTATTTTTATGAGTGAGACTGTAATTTTTTCTTCTCCAACTATTCTTGTCAGATCTGGGGATCAAAACTATATAAGCCTCATAAAATAAAATGAGGTATTGACTTTTTGATCCTATTTTTCTTTATTTTATTCATCTGTGCTTTTATTGTCATTATCTCTTTAATTCTAATTTGCTTGGATTTATGTTTTTTTTATTATATGATATTTATTGTCAAATTAGTTTCCATACAGCACCCAGTGCTCATCCCAAAAGATGCCCTCTTCAATGCCCATCACCTACCCCTCCCCCCTCCCGCCCCCCATCAACCCTCAGTTTGTTCTCAATTTTTAAGAGTCTCTTATGCTTTGGCTCTCTCTCCCACTGTAACCTCTTTTTTTTCTTTTCTTTTTTTTTTTCCTTCCCCTCCGCCATGGATTTCTGTTAAGTTTCTCAGGACACACATAAGAGTGAAAACATACGGTATCTGTCTTTCTCTGTATGGCTTATTTCACTTAGCATCACACTCTCCAGTTCCATCCACGTTGCTACAAAGGGCCATATTTCATTCTTTCTCATTGCCACGTAGTACTCCATTGTGTATATAAACCACAATTTCTTTATCCATTCATCAGTTGATGGACATTTAGGCTCTTTCCATAATTTGGCTATTGTGGAGAGTGCTGCTATAAACATTGGGGTACAAGTGCCTCTATGCATCCGCACTCTTGTATCCCTTGGGTAAATTCCTAGCAGTGCTATGCTGGGTCATAGGGTAGGTCTATTTTTAATTTTTTGAGGAACCATCACACTGTTTTCCAGAGCAGCTGCACCAGTTTGCATTCCCACCAACAGTGCAAGAGGGTTCCCGTTTCTCCACATCCTCGCCAGCATCTATAGTCTCCTGATTTGTTCATTTTGGCCACTCTGACTGGCGTGAGGTGATATCTGAGTGTGGTTTTGATTTGTATTTCCCTGATGAGGAGTGACGTTGAGCATCTTTTCATGTGCCTGTTGGCCATCCAGAGGTCTTCTTTAGAGAAGTGTCTATTCATGTTTTCTGCCCATTTCTTGACTGGATTATTTGTTTTTCGGGTGTGGAGTTTGGTGAGCTCTTTATAGATCTTGGATACTAGCCCTTTGTCCGATATGTCATTTGCAAATATCTTTTCCCATTCCGTCGGTTGCCTTTTAGTTTTGTTGATTGTTTCCTTTGCAGTGCAGAAGCTTTTTATCTTCATGAGGTCCCAATAGTTCATTTTTGCTTTTAATTCCCTTGCCTTTGGGGATGAGTCAAGTAAGAAATTGCTGCGGCTGAGGTCAGAGAGGTCTTTTCCTGCTTTCTCCTCAAAAGTATGGCCAACTAATCTTTGACAAAGCAGGAAAGAATATCCAATGGAAAAAAGACAGTCTCTTTAACAAATGGTGCTGGGAGAACTGGACAGCAACATGCAGAAGAATGAAACTAGACCACTTTCTTACACCATACAAAAAAGAAACCCAAAATGGATGAAGGACCTGAATGTGAGACAGGAAACCATCAAAACACTAGAGGATTTATATTTTTTAACCTAACTTCTTAAATATAATAGCTACATAATTTTCATTTTTTTCTTCTTTCCTAATAACTCTACTGGTTACACATTTCCTTCTAATTCTTTCTTTAATGCATCCTCCAAGTGGACATGTAATAATTTTATTACTCATTTCAAAGCATTGTATAATTTGCACTATTACTTTTTTGACTTATGAGGTATATATTTTAACGTGGCTTTAAAAATTTCCAAACATATGTTTAGTAACTACCTCATATTATTATTATTATTATTAACCTTATTTATTCATTTTGAGAGAGAGTGTGTGGGAGGGACAGAGAGAGAGAGAGACGGGGGGTGGGGGTAGAATACCAAGCAGGCTCTGCACTGCCAGAGCAGAGCCCAATGTGGAGCTTGAGCTCACAAACCGTGAGATCGTGACCTGAGCTGAAATTAAGACTCAGACACTTAACCGACTGAGCCACCCAGGTGCCCCATAACTATCTTATATTACTGACTTTTACTAAAGTTATATTCTGAGAAAACAATCTCATAATACTGGTTCTCAGAAATATGTAGAAACTTGCTTTATAACCTAGAATGATGACAATTTTTGGATAACATTTTGTGTATTCTTGAAAATTAGACACACCCTCCATTTGTTGATGGCAATGCACTATGTGTCCTTAGATCAAGTTCATGTTGCACATATTTGCTATATACATACTCTTTATCTGCTTGGTCTATCTGGAATGGAAAGTTTAAAATCTGCTCTGACAGCTGATTTGTCAATATCCTTGTTTAATTTTGGCTTTACATATTTTAAGTATTATTAGTTGATATGAGATCAAAAATGATATATGTTACCAGAAATATAACATTTTATCAATTCATAATAACCCTCTTAATCTCTAGTGAGGCTTGTTTCCTTTATGCCTATTTTGTCTAACTTAAAAATTGCTTCATTTTGGTATTCACCAACTATGTATTTTTTCCACTCTTTTACTTTCAACATTTTTGTATCGTTATATTTTGGATATATCCCCTGTACAGATTTTGCTCTATTATTTCCTCTGACACTCTTCGTTTTTCGAACTAAAGCATACATTCATATTAACTTAGATCACTGATACGTTGGGAGTCAATTGTACCATCTCACCTTGTGCTTTGAATTTATCCTACCTTTCTGAGGAATATTTTCCCCTCTCTTTTATACTGAGCAATATTCTCCCACCTTCACCCTCATTCCTTTCATTGCCTTGTTTGGATATATATTCCTATTTTTTTTTTCCTTTCAACTGTTACTTTTTAGTGATTGCTTTAGTTTCACTGCCTAGAAATCTGAAAATCCGTATTTCACTCCATGTGTTAGGTTAACCAATACTTTGTCCTTTTCCAGATTAATACAATGACCTTAAATCTTTACCTATTATCATCTATCTCTAGATTTAAACTCAATAACATTCCAGGACTTTGTTCAAAATGTGATTGTTTTTAAGTTTATTTATTTATTTTGAGAAAGACAGACAGAGAGAGAGAGAGAGAGCGCAAATGGTCAAACATGTGGGGGAGGCGCAGAGAGAGAGGGAGCTGCTTGGGAGCAAGCTCCATTTTGTCAGCTCAGAGCCCTAGGCAGGCTCGATCTCATGAAGCGTGAAATCATAACCTGAGCCGAATTCAAGAGTCATCAGATGAGTCATCAACTGAGCCACCGAGGCATCCCTGTAATTTGATTTTCTGAGACTGCATATTCTTGTTATGATTTTACACAACCAACATTTGATTAGATTTTCCTCCATGTTTACCTCTTTATTTGCTCACTTTTCCTTTGTGTAGACTTTCCCAATATGAGTATATTCCTTCTACTAGAAATGTACAACTTACAAGTTCCTTTAGAGTCTGTCAGTGCTAAATTCTGTCATTTCAGCTTTTCTGAAAATATATTTTTCACTTGTTTTTGAATGTTAAGTTTGCAAAATATAATTATTAGTTACAAGTCTTCTTAGCTTTTAGAAAATATAATTCAGTATCTTCTCTCTTCAATTGTTGCTAGTAAGAAGTTACAAATAAATCTAATCTTTATTCCTTTGTTGGTGGGTTGTATTTTCTCTCTGCTACCTATAAGATCTCTTTGTCTCTAGCATTTTATAGTTTCACTATGCTGTATTTAAATGTGAATAATTCTTCTTTTCCTCCCCTTCTCCTCCTTTTATTTTTTGCTTTTGTTTCCTGTGCCTTCCAAATCTTTCATTATTTCTAGAAAGTATTTCAGCTACTTTTATCTTCAATATTGTTTCTTTACCATTGTCTGTATTTTCTCCATCTCCATGCAAGTCAACAGACATGTATTAGACTTATTTATCCTTTATTCTTAACTTCTGTGAAGTTTTTTTATCTGATTTTCTCTCTGCTCTGCAATCAAGATAATTTCTTTAGATATCTCCTCTTGTACCTCAAATGCCTTTTTAATCGTGTCTACCCTAGTTTTTCAGTTTAATGAATCAATTCATTAAAAAAAAATAATTTCGGGGCACCTGGGTGGCCTGGTCAGTTAAGTGTCCGACTTCGGCTCAGGTCATGATCTCATGGTCCGTGAGTTCGAGCCCCGCGTCGGGCTCCGGGCTCTCTGCTGACAGCTCAGAGCCTGGAGCCTGTTTCAGATTCTGTGTCTCGCTCTCTCTCTGCCCCTCCCCTGTTCATGCTCTGTCTCTCTCTGTCTCAAAAATAAACGTTAAAAAATTTTTAAAAAAAGAATTTCAATTATTATGTTTTGCATTTCCATAATTTCAATTTAATTCCATTTTAAATATAACTGGGCAATTTTCATAGTCACTTGTACCTTTACTGTCGATTCCATCTTTTTTGGTTTGTGTAAAGAGATTAAATATATTTATTTTTTATTTTGCATGTAATAACTTTATTACGTATAGTCTACAAACTTGATTCTGGATTCAAATTTTTTTCATAGTAGCTTATTTCTGTTTCATATTATTTTGTTTATTTTTTAATTCCAAGCTCTTTAGGGTCTTTTTCTGTGAGAACACTTAGAGTTGTGTATTTCATATTTTTTTTTCCCCATAGAGACATTTTGTATTTACTTCAGTTACACACACTGGATACCATCATCCCAAGACTAATTTATTTAAAATTTTACTCTTGGAGTTTTTAGAGCCACACAGCTGGTATAAATAGCAGGCCCAATGCTCTCTGAAAGGAGAGCCCATGATTAGGAATTCTCAGGGAGACACGTTAGTTTTGTTATTTTACCTCTTTCTACTGACTGGCAGATTAAGAGAGCTGGGTTTCTTTCTAGTTCTCCCACTGAGGATAAAGTCCTAGGTCATCTCAGTGTTATATGAGGATAGTGTGTGTGGAGGTCCTGCCAGCACACAAGAGCACTCTAAGAAGGCTTGGAGGTAGTCTGTACCCATCTTCAAATGAATGAATGAATGCCGATCAAAGAGATTTTATTTTCATATTAAATTTTACCACTTCAATAACATTTATTAATGTTCTTTAGAAGTATCATTTCCTGGGGCGCCTGGGTGTCTTAGCTAAATTTCTAGCTTCGGCTCAGGTCATGACCTCGCAGTTTGTGAGTTTGAGCCCCGCGTGGGGCTCTGTGCGGACAGCTCAGAGCCTGGAGCCTGCTTCGGATTCTGTCTCCCTCTCCCTCTGCCCCTCCTTCACTCATGCTCTGTCTCTCTCTTTCTCTCTCTCTCTGTCTCTCTCTCTCTCTCTCTCTGTCTCTCTCAAAAATACATATTAAAAAAATTTTTAAAGGAAATATAATTTCTTTTTGCTTTATTAGAGTGAGAAGGGAGCCAAAAATGAACAATATTTTGCAAAAAGGACAGGTACCTGTTTTCTGAAACATGAACTGTAGAAAGCCTGCCATGTGCAATTAAACATTTCAGCTCTTCTCAGTAATCCTCTTCTATAAAACCAGAAGTTCTATATATAGATCTGTTCCTTAAAGCTGCGTCTTAAGATGGAATCAATCCAAGCATATTAGACTTTGTGAACCTTTATGCCACGGTGACATTGGCTGTACCAAATTCCTTCCCACCACTACCACCCACCTCTCCTCAATCTCTATGCTGCAACTTTCTGTGGAAAGATGTGGCTATTACCATAATAGAACAAGCTTCAATACCCTCAAGGGAATAAACCTTTGCATATCCACACTGACTGGTGTAATTCATCTAACTAAATGCTTTAGGTGACTTTTTATCTCTGAAACTTGAATCTAATATTTCGGAAATGGATAGATGATTCCTATATGCCTAGGGTATCTTCATGTGTATTATAAATGGCTCTACAGAAATACAAAGTTCACCCTAATATCTCCTTACCATGCCTCTGCTTCAGCACGAAAATGTCAAATTTCTTCAGCTCTATGAACTCCAGGACTTAGCTGAGATAAAAAGCCTCATATCGTTCCATCAGTAAAGGAAGTGCAGTATCCTGAATGAAGTAAAATTCAAGTAACTATAGGTGGTTCATATTATCTTTCACAGCATCTGTAAGATTATTTCAGTTGGGAAAAAGAGAAGAGGCAGATACTTGTAAAGTTTCTTACAAACACTTGAAATTTTCCTCAGGGAACTTTCAACTTCGCTGCCGGTTTGACCCTTCAGAGAGAGATCATCTTCTGAAAGAACTACAGCTCTTTGCCAGAGAACCCTGCATCGTACCAATGCTGAAAAGCAGTCAGCCCTGGACCTCTCACCAGGTCTGAAACTTCACCATCTGCATACTAACTGATTTGATGCTAAGTGCCTCATTCCGCACATTCTCTCCTTTCAATAAATGCAAAAGTGTATCTGCTTTGAAAACAGGAAAACTGCTACTCAGTTTCTTCTTCTGTTTTTTTTTTCCCCCAATAACAAGAGAGAGAAAGGCATAAAAAGGAAAATGACCATTGTTTCTTCTCTTCTATGGCAACTACTGTGTTTGAAAACTTAAATGCCTTACCTACTAGCTGACTGTTATCAACATCTCATACTAACAAGGAAGACAGGGAAAAAAAGTAAAGTAAAAGTTGGGCAATTTCCATCAAATGTGTACTTAGGTTTTTCTGTAATACTAAGATTTCTCCTAAATATTCAAGATAAAACACTTTAACTCTATTTTCTAATTTTGTAAAAGCATGGGATATGATCTTTTGATGCCTTACAATGAAAACTACATCTGTTCCTGTTACACAGTCTTTGCTAGGAAAGGTTCCATGAGCTTATAACAGCTTATTACTTGCATTCTAAGACACTGTGCCATAGTATTAATTTATGTAAGTTTCTTCGAAGTTAGCATACTGATTATATCAGTTGTGTATATGCTTTCTCTTTATTTCTGTGTTTGGTAGCCTGTTGCTACTCAAAATCAACAAGCTATTATTGGTATTAATTTGGTTCTTCATTCTACTATACAAATTATTTGCTGATTTCTTCTAGTAATCATCACTTATCAACATTTTTAATAATAATGGTAAAGACAACTGATAAAATAATAAATACAATGATAAAGTTACAACAATTAGGATTTTTCAAGCATTTTCACTTAGCCATTCACAACAATATTGTCAAAAAAAAAGGTTTCCTATTTTCGCCTTTGCACAAAAGAAAACCACAGACATCTAGATATCAGCTGATCTGTCTGAAACCATACAACTTGTAATTTTTTATACATATTACTTGTTAATTTTTAGAAGAAATTTGATTTCAGGGAGTGTAAAACTATCATCAAATTAATTTCCAAATACCAAATTAAAATGTCTAAATATCTCAATATCTAATTACCTAAAGTTGTTTGTTAGAAAGTAAGTACATAATTTTCCAGACACATATTTATCTAATATTGAATTCTAATACTGACCTTCAAGTAACTAATTCATCCCCAACATATATAAAATACAAGTAAGTATGAGCAACAGAAAGACAGTTTCCCAGAAAACTACCAATTTTTCTGGTGGTAACTAGCTGCTTTTTCTTTTCAGTTCAAAGAAATCTCAGAGCCTGGAGCCCTGCTTCAGATTCTGTGTCTCCCCTTCTCTCTGCCCCTCCCCTGCTCTCTGCTCTCTCTCTCTCTCTCTCTCAAAAGTAAATAAGCATTGAAGAAAAAAAAAACTGGTCTATAATGCTTGGAACTAAGAAATGTAGAAGAGTACATCCTGCTCTCATTTAGATGACAATAAACAAGCAAGAGTGAAACATATAATAGACATAGGTAGGCTGCAGTGCGCACTGCAATGAATTACCAGAAACATTTCCTGAGAGGTAAAATTTGTCACATTCATGTTTAAGTACTCAAATAATTTAGATAATAAAGCTTGAGGATGGTTAATTTCAATATTTAAACTGGTACAATCCATATTTTCTATCGGTGCACATTTTCTTTTCCTTCAAGTCAAAGGACTCTTTTTTATGGAATCAAAAATAGAATTAAATTGGCTATGCAATTATAATGATAGGATTAGTATGATTATAGCTCTCAAATTTATTCTCAAGATCTTATTTTTAAATAAATTAAAGTTACATATTTTATATATTGTGATGTCCATTCCCAGCAAGGCAAAATAAAAGGAACAAATTTTTAAAATATTATCCTCATTAATGGGATGTTTTCTCATATCCAGCTATGTTCTTTTATCTGTCTTTAAAGAGGAGAGTCAACAAAAATATCATCTAGATGACAATACAAGCTTACAAAAAATGTGGTCAACATTTACAGTACAGAGATCAATTATCAGTAAAATTCCCTACGTCTTTTTATTTATAACCCAGCCTCTCAGTTCTGCTTATCTTTCAAGTAGACAGGGCTAGTGGGAAGGCTCCTGCAGGACTACACCCACCCATGGTCAACATCACCCTCCCTGGGTAGTAGAGCTGTCTTCAGCTGAAAACAATAAAGAGTACAGTTGGTTCTTTACTCCTAGAATTTTGTAAAGCAAAGACAAGTGGATCAGGAAGGGGTTGGCATTCTAGCCCTTAGAGCAACTTCTCTGTTGTTTTATTTCATTTTGTTTCCTCACTATACCTTCAAAAGAGTTTTTTAAATAAGAACAGTTAAGTAATTATTTCTCTATATACAATTTTCCTTTAATGGGAGGATCGACCGGGGTACAGGGGCTATTCATTTACATATATTTATTTTAACTCCTCCTGAACATATCAGAATTTGATCAATGGATTGATTCTCAGTCAACTATATGAGCTCAATGAATTACTGAATTACTCATTTCTAGAATTAGGGGTAAATTGACAGATATGTTATGAGGTAGGATACATCTCACCCTTAGAAAACCTTACTGAAAGTCTCTCCAGCCAATTGGTAGAGGGGTACTGTCTGACTGATAAAAGAGGAAAACCTAATATCACACTCATTCCCAGAAAAGAACATGAACAAGGGTATTGCAGTGGTTGATTTCCAAACAAGTTAAACCTTGCAGCACATAAAGAGACTTCAAGATAAAGTACTGATCACAGAATTTGAGTTTGCAGTACATGATTTCATGAGCTTATACAGTTGTTTCTGTTACCGGACTTAACAGGACCCCTATCCTTGCAGTCACACAGAAGACATGCCAGTGTCTTCGGGCACCTGGGTGTCTCAGTTGGTTAAGCAGCTAACTTCGGCTCAGGTCATGATCTCCGAATTCCTGAGTTCAAGCCTGGCTTCGGCCTCTGTGCTGACAGCCCAGAGCCTGCAGCCTGCTTCAGATTCTGTGTCTCCCTCTCTCTCTGCCCCTCCCCTGCTCAGGCTCTGTCTCGGTCTCTGTCTCTCTCAAAAATAAACATTTAAGAAAAATTTAAAAAGAAGAAGACAAGCCAGTATCACAAATGGCAGAGACCTAAGGAACTGTGAAAGGAAGGTTTGGGCCAGTGCTGGTGTTTAATGGCAACAGGTTTAATAAGTAAATCAACAGTTCCTCAAAAAGCTATGCTGAACACAAAAAGCTTCTTAGGGTTGAGGATCACCTTGAAACTCCCATCAGCATATTGCAGAATGGGGGCAAAACCTGTCTACTTATTTCTTATTGTATTGAAAAGAGGGATAATTAGGCTGTTCTAAATGTGTTTATAGATGATACAGGTAGGTAAGTGACAGATACACAGATATAGATACAGATGAATAAAAATAAGAAGGATTGAGAAGTATAAAGAAAAAGGAGGGTGGCCAGTGAGAAAACAAGAAATGTGCTTTTTTTTTAATTGTTAAAAGAAGACACAGAATTATACTAAGGCTCAGGACTAACTTCCTGCTGACATATGATTATGCCGTTTAGTTTCTCACCTTATTTCAGGTTGTGAATTACTCACTTACAATCAATTTCTCAAAGTTGCAAATATACCTGACGATCGAGAGTTGGAGCTTCTTAACAACTGGAGCTATGCAATCCAGTTTCTTAAACACCTTAATTTATCCCCACTTGAAAACTAATATCATTCACCTTTTGTACAGGGGTTGAGAGGAGTTCAGTTTTTGATAGAGGAGAAAACTAAGAATAAAAACTAATTCATGTGAAAAATGAATAAAGATCTCAAATAACAAACACATGCATTAACACATACCCTATTTGTTTAAGGAACAAGCTAATAATGTAACTAAGTAGATAAATACGACAAAGTCTGCAATACTCATCCACTATAAAAGAATCATGAGATAAATATATTTTTTAGTCAGACCACTAACTACTATTTCTATAGGGACTTTTGAAAATAAATTATTATATGTATTCAGAAACCATTAAAATTCAATAGCAAAATAATTATAAACATTAGAATATCACTAAATAATATATTACTTGTGTATGCAAATTGAAATTTATGTATAATAAATTAGATAATAAAAAGAGAATGCATAGCTTCCTAGGGAGGAACAAAAGGAAATTTTTATGGGTATGAAATTAACATTTCACTGGGAAATATTTCAGAAAAATAGTCCATAGAAACAGAAATGTTCACAATAAAGTGATTAGTTATGGTTTCCTTAACAAAAAAAAATCTAAAGCACAAACTTAATGAAAGAATTACTTCACACTGAAAGATAAATTTCAATGTCAATAAATAAATAAATAATTGGCAGCTATAGATTTGTTTAGAGTATAAAATTCTCTCATTCTAAAATTTTGTTTTTCCTTTTTTGTTTTTTAATGTCTGAAGCAAATACTCTTCATTTATCAACAGGACCACAAGGCTCTAAGTTAAATGTATAATCCAGTACAATACTGAAGTCCATAAATATACCAGTATGTTCTATTTCCTACTATGCCATACTTAATAGGGAAAAGACACAGACATAAATTTTTCCCTCAAAAAATAATCAACAAAAATTAATAACTTGTGTTTGGAGTTCACATTTGGAAGTATTTCTGAATGCTGACTGATGGAAGATTAAGGAACCAAAAGTGCCAAAGACAGAACCTTTTATGTGCTCAGGGAAGCAGAGCAGCGACCATGACTCCAAAAGGGCAATAATTGTACAATATGTTTCTTCCTATGAATTTCTTTCATTCTGAATCTTTTCATGTAACAGGAATGATGCCCTTGCACAGGGGCCATATGGGATGAATGAAATATTTTATTCTTCAAATACTGAAACAAGAAAAAAAAAAGAGGGAAACTTTTTCTTACAAGAAACCAGTTTCTACTACCTTTTTTCATTTCAAACTCAGTCCAAGCATCCACATTCAGAATTTGTGGCCAATGTGCCCTGATTCATTGTACCTTTTCAGTCTCTGACTTTCAGTGCCCTACCTGCCCTTTCAGAGATACAAACCCGCCGATTAATTTGGCAGATTGTTTATTGAATCCATTTTATGTGCTGGGCAAAAATGGTGAAAACAGACCTGGTTCCTGCATTCACTAAGCTTAGTCTCATCATCGTGAAATCCCATTAATTTTTAATGACACCCTTAAAGGTTATTTTATTTTATTTTCACTTTATTATCCTTTGCCTCAAGTATCATCTTCTATGTCTTCCTAAAACCATCTCTTCCTTTAAAGCCTCCCTCAATAGATACTATTTTGTTTTGAATACTTTAACCACTAATGAACATTTAGTTCACTTGCCTTTTCATGCGATAAAATTTTAAATTAAATTTGGGTCAGAGGACTGTTAAATCCTTTCCAAGTGCTATTCTCCAGATGAGAAAACATAAAATAACTGGGAGATAAAATAAATAAGAATTTTATATAAAGTAATACTTTTTATTTCAATTCTCACTCATGATTCTTGTAGTTATACCAAAATTGAGAAGAGATATTCTAATTTCTTTAAATGGAGTCTACAAATTGTCTTTCCTAGTTGTGAATATCAGCAGGATATCAGTCTTGTGAGGTGGTCAGGATACCACAAGCTGTGACTGAGAGAGGCTCGGTAGGCAGAGTACCTTGAGGAAAAGCCCATTTAGTAAGCACAGCCTGGACCTAATTATGTATAGGGGCCAAGGGCAGGTCACCCCAAGTGGGCTATTTTGGCATGAAAATTATTTTGAGCCAAAGGCAATGGAGACCCTTGAGGCTTAAGAGAAAATTTTGTCCTTCCCTTAACCACAGAGAAGAATCTAAATTGGGGGTCTTTCCCAGAATAAAAGTTATTACCAGAGATATATTTTATGAGTGACCCCTCTGTATGGCAAGGCACATGTCTAATTACCAAATGTCTGCTCTTCTGTGAATTGTATTCCTTCCCTTTGAAGTCCCAGACCCCTACATACTTTGCCCCAGTTCAGGGTAACACATATACATCAGTTCACCTGTCTTTGGAATTTCCATGTCTATGTGTACTCCTCAAACTTAAGTTTGATTTTGCAGATGTCATGTAAATTTGACTCTTAGTCCAGCTAGAAGGACATTGAAGGGTAAAGGAAATGACTCCTCTCCTACACAGGTATGGATTCTATAAACACAAAATCATCCCACTCACAGCCTCAATGTACAGGGGCTTTCCACATAATAATCATCTGGCCTAGCACAAAATCAAGTAAGTGTTTCATTCACTGACATGATTTTCTGGCGCAGTATGCCAGTTAGCAGTTTGGGTTCACTATGAAGATCTGAATATGGTTGGGAACAAAAGTCAGGGCAATGGGGCTCCTTCCAGATTAATCTGGTTGAGTTCTGTGATGAATCCTCACCCTGGACTCAGCGGTGCTGTTTGTCTGTTTGTTTGTTTGTTTGTTTGTTTCTAAGCTTCAGCTTCTTCCTCAGACAAATGGGAATAATAATGCTATCTACCTTGGAGAGATGTGAGGATCAATGAGAAGATGCATATAAAAATCCAAATGCGGCTTCTAACATGTGAGTAAGCCACTGGTAACCGTCTGCCCTCACCATTGCAATGTGACTCATTTCCACTGATTTTAGCGGGAAGTCATGTGTTTGGGGACATTCTGCCTCCAAGATCCATTAAACTGGACATCTTCAAATATATTTATTCAACAAATAGTAGCTATTTAACTATTTTACAGTATAAAAGCCATCTAGGAGGTGCAAAATTACTTCACTGCAAGAACAGTAACAGAGACCAGGACTCAGATGTTGAACCACTCGCACACCAGTCACTGGGTGTCACACAGTAAATCTTAATCTTAAACCATAGTAGTAAATGATGTGGCAGTCTATGAGCAGCATAGATAAATTAAGAAAAATAAATTATCTTCATTATTGGTTAATAAGTAAAATAACTGAATCCGTGACAAAAATTCCTCTGTGAGAGAGAAAACAGAACAAGGGTGAGGGTGGAGAATCAGGCTATTTCATGCAAAACGTCCTACTATGTGAATGTGGACAAATAACACTGGTCTTATTTGCCTGGCAAATAAGAGGCTACTTGTGCCTAAGTGAACCATCAAGTCAGGGCAATGGGGCTCCTTCCAGATTAATCTGGTTGAGTTCTGTGATGAATCCTCACCCTGGGTTCAGGGGTCCTGTTTCTCAGAGAGGCCGAAAGGTTCATGTCTCCCTCCTCTGAAATACCAACTCAAGTTTGGCATCTTTAAAGGGCTTCCATAAAGTGCCTTGCTCGAGTTTTCTTTCATGTTATTGTTCATACCAGGAGGCATGAGCTTGATCTTTTTTTCTCCTTACTGACTAGAACACTGTACTAGAGAGGGAACCAAGAGTATCAATTAGAGTTCTCCTACACCAATTTGTTAGTAATTATGCAATTCTAATCAGAAACCATATATTATAGAAAAAGAATTCCTTCTTTATAATTCCAAATTTAATAGCAATATTTCACTAAAATTTACAGTAGGCTTTCATTACTGCTCTTAGTTTACACAGCGACCACTTCTATTACTCCCCATGACTTTTTCAGTCACTTCTAATCTTATGCCCTTGGTTTGTGATTTTGTTTCTATCTTCTTCTAGCATAGCCACCATATACTCAAAATGTTTTGTCTGAATTATATTGCCCACTCTACATCTCTTTCTATGTATTAAAAATGTTTCAGGGCTATTGAGGAGGGCACCTTTTGGGATGAGTACTGGGTGTTGTATGGAAACCAATTTGACAATAAATTTCATATATTGAAAAAAAATAATAAAAAATAAAAATGTTTCAGGGCACCTGAGTGGCTCAGTTAGATAAGTGTCTGACTTTAGCTCAGGTCATGATCTCATGGTTTGTGAGTTGAGCTCAGCATCGACATCAGCATCGGGCTCTCTGCTGTCAACAGCACAGAGCCTACTTCAGATCCTCTGTTTCCCTCTCTCTCTCTGACTCTCCCCTGCTCTGTCTCACATGTGCACTCTCTCACAAATAAACATACATTAAAAAAAATGTTTCAAAGGTTACATGTTTCCCCCTTCCCTCTCTCTGGCAAGGGCTTTACAGCCATACTATCTGTTTAATTTTGGACCTACTCTTTCCTCTACCTGACCTCTTGTCACTGAAATCTCTTCTTTTCATTATCCTTTTACTGGCATTATTACACCCTCCATTTACCCCAGGTTATTTCTCCTTTTACAGCATGTTATTTGTTTGTACTAAAAGTCAAGCTCTAACCCACAGACTGAATGTGTTAAGTGGTGACCTTCATTGGAAAACACTGGCATAACAACTATTTTGAGTCATTCCTTAAAAAAGATTCTGAAGATATATTTAAAAACAAAAGAAAGCAAAATACCTATGGCCCTGTCCTTTAACTCAAAGTACAATCAAATGGAGACTACAACTTGTAAATAAATAATTATAAGTGGCATTAAACAAGAAAGGTTTGCATGCCTTAGGAAGACAGTGGAGAACAGGAGTATGGGTTAGATAATATTTGAACAGATTTTTGCATACAAATAAAAACTTAATGAATAAGAAATCACAGGAACTGGGAATACAGCATTTGAGATGGTGGGGCTAGCCTGTCCAAAGGCTCAGAAGTATAAAAAGGCTTTACGTGTTGAGGTCTATGTGTAGTAGAACAGGAGGGTGGAAAACGAGGGTGGGAAAGGTGAATGGGGATCAGATCATGAAAATCCTCAGATGTGATGCTTATGAGATTTCTTCCTGGGCACTCTGGTCTGTCTGTGAGGATTTCAGGCACAGAGGATATCCGCAGTGTAAAGGTAATTATTGGGACAGTATGGAGAATGGATTAGAGGAGGTTGAAACATGATTGAGAATTAATGGCAGTAATTACAATAATCCAGGCAAGAAATAATGAGAGTATGGATCAAGGCAGTGAGAATAGTGATAGAAAAAAAGGTAAAATAGAGGCGATTTTTAAAGAAAGTTCATGGGTAGGCTCAGTAACTATAACTGGGAAGAGAGGGGGTGAGGAAGGCAATTCATAAAGTATCCTTTGATTCAGGCTTAGTCCACAAGGTGGATGGTGGTGGCTTTAATTTAGATACATTTCATCCTTTATATTGTTGAGAGAATGCTAAATATCACTATAAAAATAACAATGTTCTATAACTTCATTTATCTTACGTAATGTAAATAATTCCAAAACAAGATACCAAAGACATATCTCCCCTGTTTTCCCTTGAAGTGAGATCTCAGCTCACAACCCTAAGATAAAAAAATTTAAAAATTAAAAATTAAAAATTAAAAAAACTTTGAAATGTAAGGAACTTGTTCATTGTCACTTACCTAGTAAGCAGGAGAGCTAGAAATCCAATTGAATTCTCGCCTAGGCATTTCTCTTTTAATTATAGGGACTACATACAGTTGCACAGGCTGTTTAGTGCACAAAAGTATCAGGGCAAGTGAATAGACAGGAAATGAATTCCAGTCTATGATCCACTGGCTTAGCCAGGCACACTGACCCAATCCTGCATATAAAATTTCAAAGAGCTGCCTTTCCCTAATTCATAAAAAAGTCTTTCTGATAACCAGCTGTGTACCTTCGGAGCTTCTTTGAAGGGTCAATTGTTCAAATATGTGCAAAGTTACCAGAACCATCTACGATCTTGAGGTGGCCCTCTTTATCTGTTGTATTTTAAGGACTTTCTCTATCTAGGTACAGGTTGAAATGCTTTGGCAAACAGTAAAGGGAAACTATCACAAAACTGGAAACAAGAAAAGAAGGGGTAGGAGTAACTCTGAATTCTGTAGAGTTTGTATGTATTGAGTTCAAATTTTCCTGCTCTCAATTCTAAATGGTTGCTACACACCCAAATTAGAACACATAAGCAACTGATAACAAAAACTGTAGCTATTCTAAGGTGACTAAAATTAATCACAAGATAAATGTACTATATATTAATATATATTGCTCCTTTGGGGAATGACTGTTCTGAAATTAGAGCAAAAATCAACACCAAGGGCATGGATCCAGAGCGTGTGCACACAGAATATGATTCAGATATGACAAAGAATAAAATTCCTTTTCCCTGACACCATATAGATTTTATTTTATATTAACTACAAATTTATGACTAAATCACTATATTCAGGGTGACCTTTAATATTTTCCATAACAATTTTTAGTCATGGTAAATGATAAATTAGAGAAGTGATTTCTTCTATAATGATGCAAATATTTTATCCTTAATATAGAACTATAATCTCTTATTTTATGCTAAATAAGAAATCATACATAGGCAATATGCAATATTATGCAAAAACTATGAAATTGTCCTTTTTCATATCATAATAAAATATGAGGCTATTAGTCACCAACTTTACAAGAATATACATTTTCTTTTCTGTTTGTGACACACCTCCATGCTTCTTTGAAGTTTCATACCTATTAAATACTGATCTACATACTTAGATATATACATGTAAGGGTCAAATAATTGGATACAGAAACATATTTAAGAGGTCATTCTAGATTGCTCCACAGGGGCGATCACTACTGAAAGTTATACTAAATCTGCAGGGGACAAGAAGGAATAAGAAGACTATTCCTTGAGAAGCCCATTTCTGCCTGAATTTCAGTGGGTCTGTAACTTGCTTTGGCCAACAGAATGAAAGCAGGTGTGACATAAGTGGAAATTTTAGAAAGTATTTGTATTGGCTTTTGTTGGCTTCCTGCATGCCTACCACTTCCCATTAGACGACCACTCCATGAAAGATAAGAACCCATGAAGTAAATATGAATTGAAGTAACAGCCTGTGGTCAAGCCCAGCAACCTATCACGGGAAGAGGATCTACCCAACTGGGCCCAGTCTAGATCTGTATACCAGTCCATCTGCTACATATGAGCAAAGAACTGTTTCTTGTTTTTGAGCTATGAAGTTTGTCAGTATTTGTCACACAGCATGAGTTTGGCAACAGCAGACTGATACATTAGCCATATAACCTTAAACAACATATTAATTTCTCTGGATCTCATTTTCCTCATTTGTACTAAAGAAAAATGGTTGGTACATGATGATATTACCTAAGTTCAATGGTTGTGAAAATCAAATGAGATAAAATATGTAAAATCACCAGTATAGTGCCTTAACTAACTTCACATAAGTAGTTTAACAGGCAGTTTGGCCCTTCCTCTGCTCCATATTAACACTACTGTGCATTTTTTCTTTGCCTTAAAATGTCTCATGACAAAACCCAACATCATGGGTTTCTACTTACATGGTTGACTTATTCTCTGAGATATGCTATGTTTTAAAATATTTATGATAACTTCCAAAAAAAATTATGATACTGAATTTATTGCTTTTTGCAACTACCTTAAAAAAAATCCAGGGGCACCTGGGTGGCTCACTGGGGTGCCTGGGTGGCTCAGTCAGTTGAGCATCTGACTTTGGCTCAGGTCAGGATCTCGCAGTTTGTGAGTTCAAGCCCCATGTCGGGCTCTGTGCTGACAGCTCAGAGCCTGGAGCCAGTTTCAGATTCTGTGTCTCCCTCTCTCTGCCCCTTCCCCACTCCTGCTCTGTCTCTCTCTGTCTCTCAAAAATGAATAAGCATTAAAGAAGGTGAAAAAAAGCAAAATCCAACATGTTAATGTCAGATATGTCTATTATTTAATCTTAACTCCAGCATGAACCTAGAATGCTCAATAAAGTACATTTAAAAGATACTTACAAATAAATGACTTCTAACTCTGATGCTTGAGGATACAACTTAAGAATTTAAAAAAGATAAGGAATGAGAAAATCCTAGAGATTTTTTTAAGTCTTAATTTATTAAAATATACTTAATGAATGAATTCTACTTTTGTTCAAATTTTTAAAAAAATAATTATTTTAATTTCTATATGTATAAAAGAAAATCTAAAATACATTAAAAAGAAAAAAATGTTGTCTAGAAGAAGAAACACATCTTTAATAGTGGCAAATTTTCTGATGTATACAAATATTACATTTCATAACATTCAGACTATTGAAGGACTTTTTTGTTGCTTTGCTTTTATTTCCTTTCATCACATCATAGTCATCACCTATGAAAAAAGAGAACTTACTCCTAATTCCCAAGTAAACTAAGAACAATACAATTTGTAAACTTCTAATTTTATGGATTTCATACATGTAAATTAAACTTTTATATTAACAACAGCAAACAGTGGTTCAGAGCACTAGCTCTAGAATTAGGCAGCTCTGCCCCTTATAAGCTCTGCTCCCTTGGAAAGTTATGTAGCTATGAAGTACCTTGGGGGTGCCTGGGTGGCTCAGTCAGTTAAGTGTCTGACTTTGGCTCAGGTCATAATCTTGCAGTTTGTGAGTTTGATCCCTGCTTCGGGCTCTGTGTTGACAGCTCAGAGCCCAGGGCCTGATTTGGATTCTTGTGTCTCCCTTTCTCTATGCCCCTCCCCTGCTCATGCTCTGTCTCTGACTCTCAAAATAATAAATAAATATTTAAATTTTTTTTTAAAAAAGTAAGTATCTCAGTTCCCCTATCTCTAAAAGTAATAGTGTCTTTCTTATTTAAATAATGGGAAGCTAAATTAGTTGATATGTGTAACGTAATTAGAGCCTGGCAATTTGAATTAGAAAATAATATTCTTACTCACATGGAATTTCACAAAGGGAACATTATTATGTATATCTGCATACAATAGAACTCTATTACTTTAAGTAAACATCTCTGGTTTTGAATTCATCTAGAATGACAATCCCTATAATATTTCAATGTTAATGGCATGCCCATTGTGAGACTAACATTTGGTAGACCTACTCTTGGTCCCTCCCACCCACAAGCACCTTTCAATTGTTACATTAATTATAAAGACTTTTCTAGTCTTTTCTTGCCAATAGGACAGAGATCAACTAGCCTACAGGGATGATTTGGTCCCTCCACTATTCTCACTATTCTCTATCAATTTTCAATTCTCTCCTTACTATTCAAGTCTGTTCTACAGCCGCACAAATTCTATTTCACTTTCTTAAAGGCACAATATTTCCTCCTGTCATAGGGCTTTACCTGATGTGCTCCATAATCCCCATACAGACTCCTCCCTTGCCACTATGTCACCCCAATTAAGTAAACTCCTTTATTCTTCAAGGCTCAGCTCATGTCAACTCAAGGAAGACTTACTTGAAAGCCATCCTCATCCCTGCCCCCACGAAAAGCCCTTTCTGAAAGCACTGAAAGGGAGTAGAATTTGCCACCTCAAAATATGCCATTCTGGCAGAATTATTTTAGGCTGATTGCTTTGACAAGCTGCAGAGAAAGGAGAAGCTCTGAAAATCAAGTGGAAGTTACCCTTTTGCAGGGTAAATTTACATTTATAAGGGAAATCTCCATTTGTAAGAGTGTCTCTTTCTCTGTACCAGGGAAGAAGGATGACTAAATCTCTAGAAACTCTTATCAATAGAGAAGGCAGTGATTTAAATGTCCATAACAACCAAAACTTGGTTTACTATGCATCTCCTAGAAACCTCCCATAATTGACCTTCTCCTCCCTCCCAACATCCTTTGTCTTTAACTGAAGATGATATTTAAGGCAGCAGCTTGGGCCATTTTACAGAGTCATTCAGTTTTCTGGAGTATCTCTCTTGTATATAGGAGGGAGACATGTTTTTAAATTCCTGTTTTTTTTTTTTTCTGTTAATCCTTTATTATGGGGGTGGGGAGTGTCTCAGCCAAGAACGTAGAAAGGTAAAGGAAAAATTATTTTTCCTCCTCTACAGCATCCATTACATTTACTTTCAGCTTACATTCATTACCTGATTACTGTTTATCTTCCCTGACAGATCATCAAGGTTGGTATCAAAACACATCATTTTGTTAAAATAGGTTCTCACAAATAGTTATGGAATTATACACATTTATCTTTTATTTCCCACATAGCTCAATATTTTGCACACAGCATGCACTCAATGCATTTCCCAGCAAGCATTGAATGAGCTCCTACTATGTGCAATATTCTAGACTGGGGATAGAGCAGTGAACAAAGGACAAAAAAAAATCCTTGCACTGATGGATTTTATATTCTAGTTGAATGAACAGCTGCTTGACAATTGTTCCTGGCTATAAAAAAGAATTTATAATAATCAAAATAAAGCTAAGCCTCGTGGAAACCAAGGGAAAGACTATTTTTTTTCAGATTAACAGAAAAGTTTTCCTAATATTTCTACAAGGTTTTATTAAATATTTCTGTGTGGTTTTACAAAGTAAGTTTAAACTGCTTCTATGGTATATTCTATATGTTGTTGTATAGTCACAATTACACAATCACCTCAAATCCTTTTCAGACTAGAGCCTAAAAATGTGATGACCAGGGCAAATGAATATAACCTGAAATAGAGTCAACCAGAAAAAAATCCACTCTGTTTCAACTAATTATTTTTTAAAACACTTTTAACTTCCTAGTGCATAAAGGAGTTTTGAAAACATCTTTCCTTTTGCCACTGGCAAACAGGCACATTTCATATGAAAAACCCAACTAAGCATCCAAGTATAATGTCCCTTAAATGTATCCAAATGCCCCTCTGACATACTAAAGAGTTAAAAACATATATTGTAGCTTATTTTAACATAGCATTTCCCCTAGAAACTCAAAATGCATTAAATGAATTATCAATGCATGCTTTTTTCCCTTACACCATCCTTGAGTATTTAATAAAAATAACAGCTTTTCTCCCCTTTTTAAATTTTTTTAAGTTTATTTATTTTGAGAGAGAGAGAGGGAGAGAGGGAGAGAGAAGTAGGAGGGGCAGAGAGAGAGGGAGAAAGAGAATCCCAAGCAGGCTCCATGCTGACAGAGCAGAGCCCAAGGCCCCAACATGGGGTTCCAAGTCACAAACCCTGAGATAATGACCTGAGCTGAAATCAAGTGCTGGACGCTTAAGCAGCTGAGTTACCCAGGTCCCCCCTCCCTATTTTTAAATGAGGAAAGTTTATAATCATTATGTGCCGTCTTTTGGCTCTTTGAGGTGAGCTAATTTCTATCCCTTGAAAAAAATTTTATCAATAAAATTTACAGACCTAAATTGCACAGTTTCATGGAACTAAATGAGCATTTCTTTCATCTATTCTTTAAACACAGAACAGCACTCAGTCTTTTCATAATGAATTACCTACCTATCCTTCATGACTGCTTAGTATTACATTTCAGTTTTTTGAATACTGACTTAGAATCACACTGTTTGTCAGAATGTTGTTCCTCATTTTTCACTGTTTCCCTCTTATAACAGACACTTTCAAACTTCTGGAGCTGAGGGCAAACTTAACATCCATCTGTCCGTGCATTTGTAATCAAATTTCCTTTCAAGTTGGACAGTACTTTCTAATAACAAAATAGTATTTTCTTTCAGCATCTCAGCTGTAAGGCATCCATGAGTTGTTTTTATACACATTCCCTAATCAGATCCTCACTGTTACAACACAAAGTGTTTACAGTCCAGTCAGAACTTCAATCCTTCTCTTATTTCCCTGACCAAATTCCTTTCCACTTTCTTGTATGTTATTTAAAATCTTCAGGACACCTAATCATGTTTTTACATTTTAAAAAACTCAAATTCATCGTAAATGCATATCTTGGAATTTTCAATAGCTAAAATGCAGGGAACAACCAAATATTTGCCAGTCCCCTATTATCCTTAGAGAGAAACTGAAAAGGGTATTAAAAAGTCACTTAGTGGCAGCTGGATGGCTCCAGAGGTAAACCATCCAACTCTTGATTTCAGCTGAGGTCATGATCTTATGGTGGGTTGAGCCCTGTATCTGGCTCTGCGCTGGGCATGGGGTGTGCTTAAGATTCTCTCTTGGCCTCTCACTCTGCCCCTCTCTCCTGCTTGTGTGCACACGGGCTCTCTCTCTCAACAACAACAACAAAAAGTCTTTGCTGCTAATACTTTCTTTTCTTTCAGTAGAAAACTTTCATCTGATGAAATCACTTCTTTTTCTTTTATTTAACACTAGCTGAGTTCTCAGTATCTTCAAAACTGAAAGAAAAAAAATGTGCTTGGCATAGCTTCTATTCTTGGCTATGTTCCTGAAATGCTGTAATGATGGGTCAGGCCTTTACGTCCTTTTAACCTGAAGTAAAAATAGTTTCTTGACATTTGTGTTATGTTGTTAATGAATTGCAGGGATTTTTTAGTGGAGAAATAAATTTGTCTAATTCATCTATTTTAAGATGGTCCAGTTCATCTGTATCAGGGCAAGAAGTATAACTTGGATTTAGGTTAAGCTCTGGAAAACTGAAAATTAACAAGTGATATAATATAGCCATAGAAACTTCTTCCTATTTTAGGACTTGAGAAAGCCAAGCTACACAACCATTAAGGTATCCTCCATATATACTGCATGAGTAGCCATAAATTTATACTTATGTGTCCACAGGAGATGAAGAAATGAGATTGCTCTGGAGACTCTAGTCTCACCCTAACTCATGTGCTCTTACAGGATCCTTTGGCTTGGAATGGAACCTGGGAAAGAAATAGGAGCATTTCTCTCCTATGGGAAAAGCTGTAGGTTGGTCCTAAAGGCCCAAGACCTCTTGCCTCTACTGCCAAAGTTTCTCTGTACCCAAGGCTCAGGAAGAGTTCCAGACTGAAGTCCCATCAAGATGCTGACATGAAACTGTTGTGTCTTTAATATTTGGAAAAAGTAAACATTCTTCAGAGAGATGCTTCACCAATTAAATATTTCTAATTTTTGAAAAGAAAGACAGCCCATCTATGTCTGAAAGCTGCTACTTACTTAGCAGAGGCTCTGTGTCACTGCAGAAGTGTGGAAACTGGAAAAGAAAGATGACCTAACACAGATCCAGAGTTAGAAAAGATCCAAAATACCTACTGAACATGTGTCTGTCAATTTTTAGTGTGAGGATTCATTCTTATATATTTTGTAACTATTGGCATGCCATAGATCTTACTATAGGTTTTATTATTATAGGATAATTGCAAGTATTTGAAAACATTGCCCCAATATGACTAATGTCTTACACCTGTACTGTCCAATGGCAGCCACTAGGTACATGTAGCTATTGAGCACCTGAAATGTGGCTAGTGTGACTGAAGAACTACATTTTTACTTTTTTAATAATTTCAGGAATTTTAACTGAAATCAAAATCTAATACTTAATTTGGCTATTAGAATAAATTAAATACATTAACAACAACTTGGGTATGGGATTCACCTCTTTCAAATGTAAATTTTGTGAAATCTTAAATATAGATAGAGTATCTCTGATGAAGATTCAGCATCTAGATTGAGATATGCTACTAAAGTAAAATATATACTAGGTTACCAATACCTAGAATAAAGCATATAATATATATTATTAATAATCTTATACTGTTGTTTTTAAATGAGAATATTTTCGGGGCGCCTGGGTGGCTCAATCGGTTAAGCGGCCGACTTCGGCTCAGGTCATGATCTCACAGTCCGTGAGTTTGAGCCCCGCGTCAGGCTCTGTGCTGACAGCTCAGAGCCTGGAGCCTGCTTCCAATTCTGTGTCTCCCTCTCTCTCTGACCCTCCCCCATTCATGCACTGTCTCTCTCTGTCTCAAAAATAAATAAACATTAAAAAAAAAAAATTTAAATGAGAATATTTTCGACATATTGGGTTAAATAAAACTAAATTATTGTCCCAGCTTTATTGGGGTACAATTGACAAAACTGTAAAATATGTAGTGTTATAATGTGGTGATTTGATACATACAAACATTTGTAAAGATTCCTTCCCCATCCTCCATTGAGTTAACACAGCTCACATTTCATATATTTACCTTCTGTTCTGCTGTGGTGAGAACATCTCAGTTCTACTTTCAGCAAATTTCAATTCTACAATACAGTATTATCAACTACAATCACCATTAAAATATATTTTAAAATTAATTTAGACAATTTCTTTTTATGCTTTTATTGGTTTTTTTTAACGATCTTTTATTTACTTTTGAGACAGAAAGAGACAGAGCATGAACGGGGGAGGGTCAGAGAGAGAGGGAGACACAGAATCGGAAACAGGCTCCAGGCTCTGAGCCATCAGCACAGAGCCCGATGCAGAGCTCCAACTCAGGGACTGTGAGATCATGACCTGAGCCGAAGTCGGAAGCTAAACCCATTGAGCCACCCAGGCACCCCACTTTTTAGTCTTTTAATACAGCTACTAGAAAATTTTAAATTGCACATGCAGTTCATATTATGTTTCTATTGCATAGAGCTGCCTCAGACAATAATAAATCAATTATTGTGTCAAATGCTAGGGCTCTTGATTTAAACATTTTATGTTGCTTCGAAATTACAATATCCTTTTCAACCAATGAGTCATATCACACTTAGTGCAAACTGGTAGTGGTATTCTAAACTCTTGTAATTGCTTACAAAGCATTTTAAGAGGATTATGTGTGTTCACATAAGCATTTGAATAAGCAAATTGTTATTTTCTCATCTTTTCCTGTTGCTCATTTTATTGTCCCATACAGATAAATTCTACAGGCTCTAAAGTGTAAATCAATTTTGTATTATCTCCCATTTCACCAAAGAGAAAATACTTAACCATTTAAATCCTTCTGCAATTATATTATTGGGTAACACACATGTCACTCATTCCCTTGTCACTCATTCCAAAGTATGGAAAGAGAAACCCTACTGACTGGAGACATCTGAAATGCATATTTTGGCACGGAAACATCCTCTGAGTTCACCTACTTACAGAAAGAAATAAGAATTGCCCAAATATTCTTTTAAAAACATGTTATTCTTGGGGTAACTTTTAATGGGAAAAATAAATAGCAATAAGAAAAATTAAATACTAAAAAAGCCAGATACTCTCTGACTCTAAAAGTTATCAATTAGATTCAGTTTAAGAATTGAATTATGGGCTCCTGGCTGTCTGAGTCAGTGGAGTATGTGACTCTTGATCTCAGGGTTATGGGGTTGAGCCCCATGTTGGGTGTAGAGATTAGTTAAAAAAATAAAATCTTTTTTTTTTTCTTAAAACAAACTCTTTAAAAAAGAAAAGAACTGGGGCGCCTGGGTGGCTCAGTCGGTTGAGCATCCGACTTCGGCTCAGGTCATGATCTCACAGTCTGTGAGTTCGAGCCCCGCATCGGGCTCTGTGCTGATGGCTCAGAGCCTGGAGCCTGATTCCGATTCTGTGTCTCGCTCTCTCTCTGCCCCTTCCCTGCTCATGCTCTGTCTCTCTCTGTCTCAAAAATAAATAAAAACATTAAGAAAAAAAAATTAAAAAAAAAAGAAAAGAACTGAATTAAAGTAGGGTTATGATGCTCTAATTACAAGCTGCCAAATGCTGATTTTGAGTTATGGCACGGCAAAATATTCACAATCTGAGCATCTCTTACAGATGGTCCACTTTGAAAAAAAAAAAGACATACCATTATTGATGGCTCCCTAATAAGGTGGGGCTTAGCATGGTAGAGAGGTAATATGTTTATGTTTCACTTTTAATTTACATGGAAGAGGAACAGTGCCCCACAATACATAAAAATTTTTTAAAATGCATAATACATAAAAAGTATCTATGCATAATTTATACATATTTACTTAATTTATATAATATATTTATATGCTAAATATACCATTAACAAACATTTTGTGAAACTTTTAGAAAAGAATGTAATCAAATGCAAGTACAAAAAAAAAGGGGGGGGATAAATTTCAAGTTAATAAAGGCTGGTTCAAAACCTCTAAAAATAAGTACAGACTGAATAACCTAAAATGTATGGGAGAATCTCATTCAGCAGAACCCTATGTAACCACAGTAATGTTTTCAAAACTACTAAAGCAGATGAATCAAGAAAAGTGCCTACTGAAACAAGTTCAAAAGCACAATGTCTTATTTTATTGTTTTAAAAACTGATGCTTTGGAACAGAATACAGAACCCAGAAATAGACCCACAAAAGTATGGCCAACTAATCTTTGACAAAGCAGGAAAGAATATCCAATGCAATAAAGACAGTCTCTTCAGCAAGTGGTCCTGGGAAAACTGGACAGTGACATGCAGAAAAATGAACCTGGGCTTTCTTACACCATACCCAAAAATAAACTCAACATGGATGAAAAACCTAAATGTAAGACAGGAAACCATCAAAATCCTTGAGGAGAGAGCAGGTAAAAAACCTCTGACCTTGACTGCAGCAACTTCTTACTCAACATGTCTCCAGAGGCAAGGGAAACAAAAGCAAAAATGAACTACTGGGACCTCATCAAAATAAAAAGATTCTATACAGTGAAAGAAACAAACAGCAAAACCAAAAGGCAACTGACAGAATGGGAAAAGATATTTGCAAATGACATATCACATAAAAGGTTAGTATCCAAAAGAACTTACCAAACTCAACACCCAAAATACAAATAATCCAGTGAAGAATTGGGCAAAAGACATGAATAGACACTTCTCTAAGGAAGACATCCAGATGGCCAACCGACACATGAAAAAATGGTCATCAGTCATCATCAGGGAAATACAAATCTAAACCACAATGAAATATCACCTTACACCTGTCAGAATGGCTAACATTACCAACTCAGGCAACAACAGATGTTGGCAAGGATGTGGAGAAAGAGGATCTCTTTTGCATTGTTGGTGGTAATGCAAGTTGGTGCAGCCACTCTGGAAAACAGTATGGAGGTTCCTCAAAAAACTAAAAATAGAACTACTCTAAGACCCAGCAATTGCACTACTAGGCTTTTATCCACGGGATACAGGTGTGCTGTTTTGAAGGGACACATGCTCCCTCATGTTTATAGCAGCACTATCAACAATAGCCAAAGTATGGAAAGAGCCCAAATGTCCATTGATGGATGAATGTACAAAGAAGATGTGGTGTATATATACAACGGGGTATTACTCGGCAATCAAAAAGAATGAAATCTTGCCATTTGCAAGTACATAGATGGAACTGGAGGGTATTATGCTAAGTGAAATTAGTCAGAGAAAGACAAAAATCTTATGACTTCACTCATATGAGGACTTTAAGAGACAAAACAGATGAACATAAGGAAAGGGAAACAAAAATAATATAAAAACAGGGAGGGGGACAAAACAGAAGAGACTTATAAATATGGAGAACAAACTGAGGGTTACTGGAGGGGTTGTGGTAGGGGAATGGGCTAAATGGGTAAGGGGCATTAAGGAATCTACTCCTGAAATCATTGTTTCACTATATGCTAACTAATTTAGATGTAAATTTAAAAAAATAAAAAATAAAATGAAAAAAAAAACCCCTGATGCTTGCACAAATTCTATTTACTAAGTAACGAACTTTATTACTTTTCTCTTTAAATCTTTACTTCAGGGTCACCAATTTTTTTTAAATTTTTATTTATTTTTGATAGAAAAAGAGAGTACAAGCAGGGGAGGGGCAGACAGAGAGGGAGACAGAATCCAAAGCAGGGTCGGCTCTGAGCTGTCAGCACAGAGCCTAATGTGGGGCTTGAACACACGAACTGGGAGATCATGACCTGAGCCAAAGTTGGATGCTTAACTGACTGAGTCACCCAGGTGCCCCACCAAACTTTTCTATAAAAGGCCAGATAATAAATAATTTAGGCTTGAAGGTCAACACTGTCTCTGTAGATATTACTCAACTCTGTTGTCGTAATGCAAAAGCAGCTAGAGACAATACATAAACAAAGGGTTTAGCTGTGTTCCAATAAGATTTTATTAATAAAAACAGGCTGTGGGTGCTGATTTAGCCGTAGGGCCATAGTTGACTCACCCCTGCTCTATGTCACTGAACTAATGATTTTGCCAGTTTAGTTTTGCTTATCCTGATATTCTCATGAATATTCTCCTGAAGTCCAGAGCACGGTGAACATTTTTGGTTTTGCCTGCTTTACTTCCATTCTTTGTCATCTGTTAATAGCTCCCTGATATTCCTTGGAAAACCTGCCTTTTCACTAGTCTTCATGTTTTCAGTGTCTGTTAAGGTGACTCAGAGATGGTGAGATGAAGTAACCAGGACATCAGAGCCAATGACACTTATCACAGAACTTTTGTGAAACTCTGCAGAGACGAAGCTCATCCTCTTTCTACTAGGTTTGAAACTAGTAAGATACATGTCTACCGCCACTGATAACCATCATGCTTCCCTATGGGGAAAGCCTCGGAGAATGAAGAGATGAAATGAGGGATGAACTAAGACTGCAACCTGAAGGCATTTTTTAAACTCCTGGATCCCTCTGTGTCTGCAGACAGAAATGTGTCAATTACACAATACAATACATTTTGTTCTTCCTTTGAGCTAGTTTTTGTTTTCTATCTTTTGCATGCAAAAAGTACTAACAAAAATACTTTTCAGAAGTTACTGTATCTTAATGCTTCTAAGTCCTAACTCTGAGACAAGCTGCACAGGCGGGATTTGGCTTCTTCATTTACTATATCTAGGAGACCAGAGATTTTACCATGGTGGCCCTTTGTCCACATGTTCCGTCTAGGCAGCATTCAGTATATGAATGGAAGAAAAGAGTAAAACCATATATCTCTTCAGATCTCATCAAATACAAGGCTCTATTTTTATCTGTTTTCTTATTGGAAAGGTTATTCATCTCACACTGCTCTAAATAATTTACAGAACTTATACCATGAAGCAGAGGATAAAAACTGAATATGTACAAGAAGAGAGAAACGGTATGCTTCATTTGGGAATAGCTAATTGACATTTCCAGTAATATTTGCCTTTAATTTTATCGTAATGCATTGTGCCCACATCATTAATTATAGTGGCTAAAACCACATGCTTGTGACTTTTCTATTGATCTTTTTTACCTAAATATACACAACCATATTTTGGCTTTTTCCCCCCCTATAATCTCAGATAAAATATAACAGCTTTTAAAAGAGAGGATTGGATTAATATTGGAGAAAAATTCTAGTCACATTAAGGTCTAAAATCTAATAGGAGTGATTATTTAATTTGATTTCATATATTATACTAGTCTATCTTATAATCATCTTTATATTTACCTTCTCAGCCAATATTAAAGTGCAGTTTTCTTGGAGGTAGAAATGTATCTCTTCAGTTTTAGCCATTGCAGGGACACCATAGTTTATTCCATGTAGAAAGAAGTCAATATCTACTTAATTGAATTACTCTTCTTTACATTCAAGATAGCTGGCCAACATCTACATTACACAGACTTGGAAGACAGGCAACCATTTTGAATGAAGGAGATAAAGACCTTCTTCATTTCCTGCTGAGTGGGGAAATGACTCATGGAAGGAAAGGTATTTGATAAAGAGAGATTATTAACCTGCTACTGAGAGTGACTTGGACTTAATTCCTTAGGGGAAAACTCTGGAAAAGGTGGAAAACACACTTCATAGACATATATATACCATTTGAAACATGGGAGCTAGGTTATTTATATACCAACTACCTGTAGTCATTGCTTGAAGGCTTACCCGTAGGGTGTTAATTCCCTGTCACTTCCACTTTACCTGTTCTAGAAGAAGCCTTTAGGCATAGAAGTGATATGGCAACTGGACAACATCCTGAGTACCTCAAAATTCAGCACCTGAGAGACACAGACGGGGCACTGACACTGTCTGCTATACCCATCTTATCTGCTCCTTTCCATTTATCCTGTGCAATATTCTAAACAAGACCTAGTTTATCAAACTTCCTTATCCAAAAAAAGCTTTAATTATTTTCTCTCTTTGGTTTTACTAAATCTAAAATTTCTCATCTGATTTTCCTCTTCAGGTTTTTTGTTATGGTTTCTTTGTGGCAAAACAAAACAAAACCAAAAATCAAACCAAAACAAAAACTACCCACACAAAAAATAATTTTGAATTTGAGGTTCAAGGCTAGCCAGATTAAAGATGAATCAAATGAAACATGTGAATAATTTTCCATGTCTTAAGGTTTTCTCTTTGGTACTGGTATCCAGGAAACACATCAACATATAGAAGGTGTTCAATGTCTACTGAGGGTGTAAGTACCCTGTTTTCAAAATACTTAAAGCACTGCCTCAACTCTTACAAAATTCATATTTTTAGCTAGTGTTTGTTTAGTAATGTTACACTTGAAACATATTTCATTAAATATAATCTTTCATTACCTCTTAAATTATGGGAATTAAAACATTTTATTCAACCATTATTTTAATACATAAAAATAATATGATTCCTACTTACAATGTCATAGCCCTGTCCATAAGCCTAATGACTCCTGTGTGTTATACCTGAAAATCTCATCTAAAATCAAACTCCTTTTTTCTCCTTTCTGTACTATGTATTACACCAGCCTTTTTAAGAGTCAAATACATTTGACATTAATTTCTACGGCCAAATTTAGTGGGTTTTGATATATGGTTACCATTATGAAGTTTGTATATAACCTCTTCTGTATATAGCAGTCTATATTAGGTTGATGGTGGTGAGTTTGAACCCATTCTTTTCTCCTCTCTTCTTCTCCACCCTTAGATATATGTTATTATATCTTATATCCTTTGTGAGTTTCTTGATGGATTTTTCTTAGAGGAATATTCATTTTTATTGCTTTTCTCAGGTCAAATTTAGAAACATGTTCTATTCCCATTATTTATAAAGAATAACAGCTTGAACTATGCCCAAACATGGGTCTTGAGACAACAGTGCACCAGATATTTCTACAGCCCTGTATTGTGGAAAAATTTATGGCCAAGAGAAATCTAATTAGTGACAGCCTTTCCACCTGTGTTTCCTGGCCCTGTCTGACCTGCAGCAGCTTGTTTCTTCTTCCTAGAGCTATGGGTTAGGGAGGATTGTAACGAATCGATCTAGTTAGTAGATCAACCACCTAACCCTCTTATCTTAAAAGGTAACTAACAGTAGTAATGCACTTAACCATCTGCTGACTCAAAAAAGTACATAATCCATTATTGGAGAAAAGAGGCAATGGTTCTGACATACATTTTTAAATACTTTTTGATAATACACATAATTCATGATCATTTTGACAATTAAAAAGCAAATTTTTATAAAGCAAAATTCTGCTTTTAAATGAAATAGGTTAACACGTTTCTAGCCATTTGTGTATAAATATACATAAAATAGAATAATTATACCCATTATGCTATTGAATGATCTCCTTTTCTCTCTTACATACCATCAATACTCTTCCGTGTCAATAAATACAGCTTATAGCATTTTAATGACAGGTTATTTTATAGCATGGATATACAATTCATTTAATTCTTACTTTCAATTTTTATATTACATGCAATATTACAGGTTTTTATATGTACCTCTATTTTAGCAAATCCTTTTGATTAACCGAAAAAAATGTATAATTTACTGTGTACCAGGCACTGTTCCAAAAGCCTTAGCATTAACATATTTAATTATGTTCTATAATTCTATAGAGTAACCATTATTCATCCTTCAATTTTACAAAGGAGGGAACTGAGGCACAAAGAGGCTAAGTACAAGGGTGCCTGTGTGGCTCAGTTGGTTAAGCATCTGACCCTTGATTTCGGTTCAGGTCATGATCTCGTGGTTCATGAGTTTGAGCCCTGCATTGGGCTCTGTGCTGACAACAAGGAGCCTGCTTCAGATTCTCTGTCTCCCTCTCTTTCCCTCCCCACATCCAAAAAACAAATAAACATTTAAAAAATCTCCTAAAAAAAAAAAGAGGCTAAGTACATTATTTAATGTCACACAGGTAATAGTAAAGATCCTGCTGTCTAACCCAGGCAGCCTAGCTCTAGGCTGCGTTCTTAACCACTGTAGTAAGTTGTTTTATTGTATTTATCTCTCAGTCTCTCAATATTATGTGATTAGTGGTTAGTGGCTATTTCTCTCTCAGTCTTATGTCTCACCTTTAGCTATTATATTAAATTCCTTAAACTTTTACATCTACTGTCAAATTTTCCCACCAGAAAGTCTGAATCCATGTGCACTCTCTCCAGCAATCTATGAACAGAATAACATTAGATATTCCCAAACTTAATTTCTGCCTTACTGATAGGCAACAAAAGCTATATCATACAATTTTAATTTCTATTTAATTACTAATGAAGTTGAATATTCTTTGACACATCTATTCTATTAGTCACTTTACATAGATGCTCTATTGAAGTAAATAAGCACCTATAGTTTAGTTTTGCATCCACTTAAAAGATTTCAGACAACCATATGTATATTTAAACTTATCAAACTTGTATTTACTTAAGTCATAAGCCAACCATTTATGTGACAATACACAAGAGACTAATCAGACTGAGTCTTAAGATAACAAAAATCATGTTACTAAAATAATAGTATGCCATTATCTAGCTTTTTAAATAATAGTGAGCCACAGCTGTCTTTAAAGGATATATTCCATATATTCTTCAAACTTATAAACAAAAATGCTCCAAGGGTAAATGTTCTACTTTTGATTTGAATATTCATCCTGTTATCTCTTGTTCTAGCCCATCATGGTTCAATAGAAATATAAGGAGGGGCAACTGTGTACCTCAGTCAGTTAAGTGTTTGACTCTTGGTTTCAGCTCAGGTCATGATCTCACGGTTCATGAATTCAAGCACCGCATCAGGCTCTGTGCTGTTGGTGCACAGCCTGCTTGGGATCCTCTGTCTCCCTCACTCTCTGCCCCTCCCCAGCTTGCTCACTCTCTGTCTGTCTGTCTCTCTCTCTCTGAAAATAAATAAATAAACATTTAAAAATATATATAAGGAGAGAAACATGCATTTTAAAATTTTGTGATAGCCACAAATGTGTAGCCACATTAAAGAGAGGAAAGACACCTGAATAGTTTTTTTTTCCAAAAAAAGATATACAGATGGCCAACACACACATGAAAAAATGCTCAACATCACTAACCATCAGAGAAGTGCAAATGAAAACCACAGTGAGATAGTACCTCACACCAGTCATAATGGCTATTATCAAAACAACAAGAAGTAACAACATTGGTGAAGACATAGAAAAAAAAGGAACCCTCTTACACTATTGGTGGGAATGTAAATTGTTACAGCCACTGTGGAGAACAGTATGGAGATCCTTAAAAATTAAAAATAGAAATACCATATGATCCAGTAATTCCACCATTGAGAATTTACCCAAAGAAACAAAAACATTAATTGGAAAAGATATATGCACCCCCATGTTTATTGCAGCATTATTTATAGTAGCCAAGATATGGAAAGAATCCAAGTGCCTGTCAATAGATAAATAAAGAAATATGGTATATATATTTGCAATAGAATATTACTTGGCAATGAAAAATAATGACATGTTGCTATTTGTGACAACCATGGTGGACCTAGAGAGTATTATTCTAAGAGAAATAAGCCAATCAGAGAACAACAAATACCATATGATTTCACTTATATGTGGAATCTAAAAACCAAAGAAACAAAGCAGAAACTGACACATAAATACAGAGAACTAATGGTTGCCAGTAGGTGTTGGGGAGATGGGCAATATGGGTGAAGGGGAGTGGGAGGTACAGGCTTCCAGTCATGGAATGAATAAGTCACAGGGATGAAAGGTACAGCATAGGGAGTGTAGTCAATGGTACTGTAATAGCATAAGAAGCATAAGAAGACAGATAGTAGCCACACTTGTGGTGAGCATTCGTAATGATAGAGTTGTCAGATCACTATGTTGTACACCTAAAACTAATGTCACATTGTGTATCAACCGTATTTCAATTACAAAAAAAAGAGGAAAGACAAGTAAAAAAACTGTAATGAAACTTATTTTTTATTTAAACATGTAATCAATATAAAAATTAATGAGATATTTCATGGGTTTTTTTGTACTGTCTTTGAAATGTAGTATGTGTTTTACACTCACAACATATATCAATTAGGACTAGCCACATTTAAAATAATCAATAGCTATGTTATGACCAAACAATACTACATCAGACAGTACAGTAACAGCCTTTTTCAACTAGAGCATCCCTTCCATTTTATCCTTTAAACAAGCTCTTTGGGGTAATAAAAGGTTATTCATAGGTCAGCAAGGACAGGTGGTTCTGGGAAACTGTGTAACTCTTATTAGTGCCATTTGAACATTTGTTATCTATTTTGACTCTGCTCAAAATTGAGACAATAAATTTGCAGTATCATTCTTGTTTTGCAATATTATCTGATCCAAAAATCTATCTACAATCTTTGGCATTATTTTAAGACCTCTTGTTAACAAACACTGTGTTCTGGCCCTAGAACTAATCAGCTGCATGAACTTGAGCAACCCAGGCTGCTTCTTTTCATCTCTGTAGGAAATATATAGTGCAGGAAATCAATGAAGTAGGCTTTCATTCCTAAAATCCTGTCAAGGGTGTATGTATTTATTTGTATATTTATTTTTCACTATGTCCTATATCTTATGATTGGTTAGTACACAATCAACGATATACAGGTTTAGGAAGTTGTGTTAATCAGAGAGTGTTGTTAAAATGAATACTAATTTTATCAGTTATCTTGTCTATTTTCTTCTCTTAAAAATCTTTGCTTCCTTGCAAAACTTTGTAAATCTGGGCATGTGCATAATAAATACATATGCAATAAAGACCTTGTAGATGGATCACTTCTGACTCTAGTGAAGACCAAATGAAATAATGTCAACTAAAAAAAGTAGGTGTATAGTAAAAGCTAAAATCTCAACTAATCTTCCACGTGGCCTCACTGGGAAGATGGGGTAGATACTAATCTTGAATAGAAAGAATGCAAAATGATACTGCGTACTAAGCCATATCAGTTATTACCCATATCATTACCCTTTGCATGCTGACAATGCTTGGACACTAAGGAGGGAAGAAAGTATGTCTCTAACTTCCAGTGATTCAGCAAAAATTAATTTTTTTTGAAAGTTCAGTAACCAATGACAGTTAAATAACTGTCATACAGAAAGGCAGTTTTAAGAGTAAAGTTAATTTTATATTTTCTTAGGCTTATATGTGTTGCAGTTCCCCAAATGTGTATAACTGAAATATATTCAAGACCTATGTTAGTATAGAATTCCATTTTATATCTTACATAATTTTTATATCTTAACAATTTTTTTCATTCCTTTATGGGATTTTTTTATATCACTGTACTACCTCTAGGTTCACGTTTGCCTCATATTTTTTAAGTACCTCGTTAAAAAGCACCTATCAAATTCTGTTAAAATGATACTCTGGATATAGATCCCTGTATGCAAAAAAAAATCTTCCAAATATGAGCAGATGGCCCATTTATCACTAGCAATATTAAACATAACAGTATTTTAGTACTGTGAAATTATATAGACTTTAAAGGATAAATTTTTAACAAAGTTGCAGAAGTGTTACAATGTATAATTTCACATCAAAATTCCGAAAAAGGAACTCTTGAGAGAAAATTGTAAGCCAGTTGACCACCACTGTTAAGTCTTCTAAGTGAACTGATAAACATTTTTAAACACACTGTTCTCTAAATGAGTTTTTAATTCAGATGAATTCACTCTATGCATGTTTTAACAATCTTAACCAGTCACATAAAAAGCCACATAAAAATATTATTCCCAAAATTCAGGATGCCAATACAAGAATGGTGATAGGAGGGAATGGCTGGGATTATGTAAATGAGAGAGATGATCTTGCATCAATGTATTAGCTTCCTCCTGCCGCTGTAACAAATCACCACAAATTAAATGACTTGAGACTCAGTACATAAATGTATCACCTTATAGTCTGGAAGACAGAAATATGCATGGGCTTCATGGACTAAAATCAAGGTGTCACCAGGACTACATCCCTTCTGAAGGTTCTAGGGGAGAATCTGTTATCTTGCCTTTCCCAGCTGCTACAGGTGCCCACATTCCACATTCCTTGACTCATGCTGCCCCTTCCATCTTCAAAGCCAGTAATGTCCAATTGAATCTTTTTCACAATCATCACTCTGACTCTGCCTCAGTCATCACCTATCCTTCTCAGAACTTCCTGCCTCCCTCATGCTCTTTAGGGATGCTGTGACTACCTTGAGTCCACTGGATAATCTAGGATAATCTCCCCATCTCAAGATCCTTAACTTAATCACATTTGCCAAGTTTCTTTTTCACAGATTCAAGGAATTAGGACCTGGACATCTTCGGGTGACCATTTTCTTCCTACCACATTAGATAACTATAGTGATATCATTTCCTCTCTTATACAATCTTAGATCTAACCAAGCATCATGCTCATTTTCTTCTGGTCATTATATCATTGATTCAGGGGTTGACTCTAATAAATATCATGTTTGGCTTTTCAGGCCTTGATAGAAAAATCTTTCTGATGTCTGGTTCTACTTTTAGTTGTAGCCTCCACCTACTCCATCCCAAACTCCCAGGTTCTTATCTTTCTGTGAATAAAATGGAAGCAAAGAGTCAATAGAAACATTGGTAGAGTGTTGGCCCATTTCTTTCTCTCCAGAGCTGCGGAATCAGCGGTGGTAGCCATGAGGAAGCAGGATTCACATAGAAAACCCAGACTAACCACAAGAATCCTCCACACAGCCAAGGAACATTCTGCACAAGCAATAAATAGCTCTAGTATACCCTGGAACCTCATAATTTTGGGGTTTAGAGGACAATTCCGGTGCACACATTACAAATGGAAATTGCATTCTGGAAACACACCCGGTCTTCTCTAACTATTTAATGTACCTTCTCTTCTGAGACCCGGTGTGGGGCAGTGTTTTCAAATCATATGTAAGCCATAAAACCACAGGAAAGTGTTGTTAATAATTAGGAATATCTACAACAATGTGATGTGATCAGGGATAGAGAAATTGCTCTGAGAGAACAAGACGTGCCCTTTTGAAATTGCTTTCACATATAATGTGATAATATACTGAAGAACTTAAATCATGGTAGTTTTGGTCATTTAAGGCTTTATACAATTTTTAGAAGAAGTAAAATATCACTCAGTATCAAGCCTAATAAACTAGTTAAAAATGAAGCTGAATACACATATTTGGGATGGATGTTAACTCTGGAATAAAACAAGATGGCACTCATTTTTACCCTGTGGTGTTAACAGTTCCTAAAGGAGTTTTAAGGTATCTTAACAATCATGTTATCATTTGGAAAAAAGGAATAAACTTGCTTGGGCAATTATCGTGAAGGACAACACTCATGTAGGTACAGGATTTGGCTCTATTAATTAAAAGATGCTATTTTAATATTATTGCTGTTCTGCCCCATACAAATTAACATTTACATTTTATATTTTGTAGTTTCAGTTTGAGATAACTTAAATATGAAGAAAAAATTTTTAATTAACCATTTGATTGATTAAAACATTATCAGGCCCATATACCTTTATAACATTATCATAAAATGTGCAAAGCAGCTATTCTCAACACAGTAAACATTTCAATAAATGTCCTCTTTGTCCCCAACTTTTGCCCAAAATTTGATCAGATAAGCTTATAATTAGATAAATGATTTATTATTACTCATTGTCATCATTAAATGTAAAAGTATAAATTGCATTTCTAAAATACGAAATTTTGTTTCTGAAATAAAAACCAAAACCAATACTTAAATTCCAACATTATGGCCCTCTAGTTATATGGTTCATGCATCCTGAGATTGCAATTTTAAACACATTGGGAATCCTGTAAGAACTTGGAAATCTGAAAAATAAAATTGTCAGTTGATGAGTAAATGATAAAATCCTAACAGCTAGAAAAAACCGAGTTTTCAGGAGTTGACTTTTCAGCAAGAGTTGACTTGGAATTAAGGGGACTTATTGCCATATCCAGAAAAAGAATATGTTAGTCAGACATGCTTTGGTAGATAAACAAGGTGGGGGGGGGCGGTGGAAAGAGGTTATTCAGCAGTTTAAACACACAAAACCAAGAGGTGGGGCTAAACTTGCACTGCCCATCCAAGCACTGACCACTGAGCAGAAAAATGGAGGCTCTAACACAGGCTATAAAACAAGTGTGTCCCTGTTGTGGTCATTTGAGCCTCCAACCACTAGACATTCAAGTTGTTCAACTAACTCCTCTCTTTTACTTCCATGATCAACAAAGAGTGAATAAGTTGACCAGAAGTTTCATGTGTCTTTTTGCAACTTCAGTGATTATAATTACCAATATGGAATTTAAAATTCATATTCTTATATAATAAACTTCCAAATTATACATCCCTGGTAGTTGGCACCTAGGAGATGAACATATTCTCAGTGCACTGACCAACGCATGTTTCTAGAACTTGGAACTATTACTGCCATGCAAGCCTAAATGACTACCAAGTGGGAGCAGCTCAAGACCAATAGATCAGGGAGGGGGGGTAAAGAGTCAGAAGAGAGCAGTTAATGTAAGGGGCAAAATGATATAAGCTGAATAGAGAAGTAGAAAAGGTAAGAAGAGGGTTAGTGGAGGGAAAAAAAAGAGAGCTTGTATGAGGCCAAAGGACAGGTGTTGCAGGGGTAACCAAGTAATTCAAAATCCAATTACTTTCCAACAGTTTGGACCTTACAGAAATTTGTGAGAAAGTATAGGAACAACTATTTGTACAGCCTTCCCTGGATTCAATTAATTCAGTTCAGAACCCAGCTAATTTACTTAAAGACTGAAGTTTGACAAATTAAAGGCCAAGGTGTTTGAAACCTGGGAATAAATTCACGGCCCAAAAACATCTCAATATAAAGTAAGTAGATTAATTGAATGCCCTTTATCAGTCATCTCCTATTAGATTAGTAAGAAAGGAGTAAGTAATGCCATCACTTGCCTAGGTTATAACCTCCAGAATAGTAATTATCTAAATGAGAACCTGAGTAAATACTGAAAGGAAAAGAGATCTAAGTAAATTTCAGAGTAGAACTTGGTACAGATCTAAGAAATCTTATCACAGATTGGCATGGCAAAAAGTGGTCCTTTAGAAGATTTTTATTTCATTTTATTGTAATCATATGTGACATATATAAATCATGGGAGGAGACAGTGAATATAAATATACTGCTAATAATGGTCTCTTAAGCAAGAAGAATGCAATTTCTTTTCCAATAACCCAATCTAGTGTTTAATTATTATATAAACATTGAAAAAACTTACTTGGGGAGTGACCTATAGGCAAAATTCCTCTAGGAATACTTTTTAATCCTAAAATGTTCTATGCACCACATTAACATGTTAAATATTTCTTAGTGTGCTGGAAAGGTGCCAGCAATGAGTAGCTCAAAAGCATGTATGTTTCCCCTCAGAATAGCTTAGGTCCACTTTCCTGAATCAATTCCACAAAACGAGTAGAAAAGATAGACAATTGATGGTTTTGCTTAACCTGTTTAAAAGAAAATTTCATTAGTTTGGATTTGGTTCAGGTGTGAACCAAGGTGAACTTCAGTCAGAGCAAAAGCTTTCTGGTAATAACGCCCTTCTGGGACAAGGTCATGACCACACACACACACACACACACTCTTTAAGCTTCTAAAGCGGATTAAGCCTCTGTATAATGTCTTCCTGCCTTATGAACCCGACTGTTCTGTAAAAAGCTAGGAATAACTATAACTACCGATATCTTTATAAATAGAAGAGGCACTTATCTATCCAAGGTAGCTAAAGTGCACTCTTCATTTCTCAGAGAGTAAAGTGATTTATAGGTATTCTAAACTGATTCCATTAAGCACTTCCCAATATTTTCAAGGTCTTGTTATTTCAGCTTTTAATAGACCTGATGCTATGACTCTCAAGATTATTTTTCTGGAAACTTGCAAAATTATATATTTATTTTAGTTTAAAAAACTTCGTTATTTGAAATGTTGATTTTTTTTCTAACAGTACTGTCATGGTATAAAAATATTAATAAAATGGTTTCCTGGGAACCTGTCTTATCAAGTATATCTTAAGTGCAAAGTACTTTTGTAAGCACTGTGAAGCATGCTAAGGTGCTGAATGATCTCCACTCTATATTTAATTCCTGTTGAAAATAAAATAAAGCATGAGTAATGAAATAATGTGAAAATGTTTTATATTTTATAAAACCCTACAAATGGAATTGGTACTACTGTTAAATATGGATTTATACAGATATATAAATGAACAAATATAAGATCTGAATTGGAAGATAAAATACTGTTAATATGGCCTTTCCCATCAAAATTATCTACAAATTTAATGCAATTTTAATCAAAATCCCTACAAGATTTTTTGAATTGACAAATTAATTCTAAAATTTATGCAAAAATATGAAAGATACCAAAGAGAATACATTTTGGAGAATTATATTACGTAAATTCAAATTTTAGTATAAAGCTAAATTAATCGACACTATGGTATTGGTGTAAAGACAGAGAAACAGATTAAAGATATAGAATAGATACACTAAAGCAAACAAGATATATCAAAATTTCAAAGGTGAAAGCAGTATTCCCAACAAATGAAATAAATGAATCTCCCTACAGAAAAAATAAACCTCAAGTTGTACTTAATGATAATTACAAAAATTAATTCAGAAAGGATCATAAACTCAAATGTAAAAACCAGTGATACAAGATTTCTAGAAGAAAAACTAAGACAATATATTTATGACATTGGGTTAGGCAAAGACTTTTAGGACATGAAAATCCCTCTAAAAGAAAAATACCAATAAAATACATATCATTAAAGTTAGGAAGTACTCCATGGAAAGACATCGTTAAGAAACTGAATACAGGGGCGCCTGGGTGGCGCAGTCGGTTAAGCGTCCGACTTCAGCCAGGTCACGATCTCGCGGTCCGTGAGTTCGAGCCCCGCGTCAGGCTCTGGGCTGATGGCTCGGAGCCTGGAGCCTGTTCCGATTCTGTGTCTCCCTCTCTCTCTGCCCCTCCCCCGTTCATGCTCTGTCTCTCTCTGTCCCAAAAATAAAATAAAAAACGTTGAAAAAAAAAATTAAAAAAAAAAAAAAAAAAAGAAACTGAATACAAAGGGGCACCTGGGTGGCTCAGTTGGTTAAGCGGCTTACTTCTGCTTAGGTCATGATCTCATGGTTCGTGAGTTAGAGCCCCACATGGGGTTCTGCACTGATAGTGTGGAGCCTGCATGGGATTCTCTCTCTCTCCCTCTTTATCTCCACCCTGCCCCCCCCACACACACATACAAATAAACTTAAAAAAACAAACCCTGAATATCAAGCCACAGAGTAGGAAACATATTTGCAACACACAACTGGCAAAGTACACATATCCAGGATATATATAGAACCCCTACAAATTAACCTTAAAATCCCCAAACAACAACAAAAAAGAAATACTTGTAAAAGATTGGACATATCACAAAAGAAGAAATATAAATGGTCAATAAACTCATGATAGTGTCCTCAATACCCTTAATCATTGAAAACATTAGATAAAAATACAGTGAAATACCATTTCATTTCAACTAGAATAGCTACAATCAAAAGACTAATAGTGACATAATTTGAGGATATGGAACAACCAGACCCCTCATACATAACTGTTGTGAGAACAAAAGTATTCAATCCCTTTGGAGATCTGTTGAGTAGTTTTTCAAGTTAACATGTATCTACCTATGACCCAGAAATTTCATTCCTAGGTATTTTATCCAAGAGAAATAAAATTATAGCTATTTAGAAAAAAAATTTGTAAGAGTGTTCAAATTACCTTTATTCATTATGAAAGCTAAAAACCAGAAACAATCCAATTTCTCATCAACTAAAGGGCAGATAAACAAATTGTGGTATATTTCTATGAAATACTATTCAGGAATAAAAAGAAATGCATTCATGATATGTGTAATAACAAAGATAAGTACCAAACACACACACACACACACACACACACACACACACACACACTATCATAACAATGGTATAAAGTCCAACAACAGACAAAATTAATCTATAATGATAGAAATCAAAAACACAGATGTTGGAGAGAGGAGGGGTAAGGATGGGATTTGACTTGAAACTTCATGGAAGAATATTCTAGGATTATGGAAAGGTTCTATATCTTGTTTTAGGTAGTGATTACATAGGTACACACAATTTTGAAAACTCATTGAACTACATAAACACATTAAGATTGTGTGCATTATTTTGCATTTCAATAACGTCTCTAAAAATTTCCAGTACCATTTTGTCATTATGATATATCAACGATTTTCATAAACCAAAAGAAGCAATATTGACCATTCCAACATAATAGTCTAATAACCCAAATTGAAAGTCATGAATACTCTGGTTACACAAATGCCTGTGGTGCTGTCTCACAGCTCTAGTGTGAGTAACATCCTATAATAACAAGCTTATGCAGACTCCTAACAAATGAACTTAATGTAGAATACATATAAACCAACTTCCCAAATGAGCAATGATGCTAAAGGAACCAAGTTTTAATTATAAATATGTATTAATAGGTCTCCTGAAGCAGTTTCCACCTTAATTTGTGGATTTTCAGCTTTAAAAGCACATAACAATAATATCTTTTTGCTTTACTGTACACCTTTGCAATCACTTAAAAAAAAGAAGAAAGAGAAAGAAAGAAAGAAAGAAAGAGAGAAAGAAAAAGGAAGAAAGAAAGAAAAAGAAAAGAAAAAGAAAGAAAGTGTTTAGGTTCCTGGAGTGCAACCAAATTATTCATCAATTCATTTTGCTTTAACTTCCTTTTGTAGGAGTCAGGGAACCACTGAACCATCTGAATAAGCTCTAAATTGTTGAACTCAAAAGACTCAGTGTATTCCTACAATTTCTTGAATTAAAAAAAAAAATGGTTTAACCCAGCTTCCAATTGCCTAAGTATAATTTTGTACTATTGAATGCTGTGGAGTAATGGTTTACATTTCTTGTATTGTCCAATGACCTATACATTAAGATTTCTATAATGCAGTTACATATGAAAATGCTTACTTTCAGACTGACATACCAACGTAAATGAGCCCAAGAATTCACTGTTAAAGTTTGTATGCTCCAATTGCTCGGGCTTAGATTCCAGGCTTTGCTCATAGTAATTGCCTTCACAAACAATTAATCCTGGAAGGGTTCTTCATGCCTCTTATTATCCCAAAGTCAATTGACTTAATTTATAACATATTCCCAATTAAAGTTAAATCAGCAACCTGAAACATCCAATTCTAGATTGGTTTACTATGCAGCTAGTACCAATGATACCATTTTCTATATTTCAAAGTACTTTTAAATTATGAGGAAGACAAAGCAAAATAAAGTACCCCTTTGGAAAGAATTAAGAAATGTTACTTCGCATTGATCTATGCCACCTCCCTAAGAACAGACAGACATTTTTTTATCAGTAATTCTGCCTATATTTTGTTTTAGTTCTAAATTTGACTTTCAAATACATTTCATTTTAAAGCAATCACTATATGAAATCTGTTACTAACTAAAGATGTCATTTAATTTAGATATTTATTTTTCTAATTTACTTACTGTCTTTATTATTATAATAAAGTATTATAAATTTATATTTACACATACATTTGCAGTTACCATGGGGAGAAATCTCAATAACACAATTGCATTTTGGTGTTAGAATATAAGCTAATTCTTATATTGCGAGGTATTATCAAGGCATTTTTAATTCAAAAATAAGTTATGACTCATATATAATTTTGAAACTGAATTTTTTAGAAACAAAACAAAGCATGATTCTCTAGAATTAATTTTATAAAACTAGCTAAAATATTTTAAATAGTATCACTGCTACTATATTTAAGGACATTTGTATTAATTTCATTTTTGTGGACCGGCAGTTGGCCAAAAAGAAGCTGAAATTTGAGTTGTAGGAACATAGCAGGAGAGAAGATGACCCTGATTCCTTTAGAGGTGGCAATTTTCTCAGCAGGGTGAGAAAATGATTTAACTTTTAACTTTCTACATTTGCATGAATAAAAAAGAATTTTCTAAGCCAGCCATGCTAGGTGTCAGCTTAGGTTTGAAAAGAGCAGGTGAAATCACAGACATCTGGGGACATCAGATATGAATGTGCCCATGTTAACATGTAAGAGCTGTCCAGTGTCTCATCACCACCAATTAAGTTCTCACAATGCAGGGCCTGCTTAAAAATCAGATACGTCATCATTTCTTTGTGTGCTTATTTATGTTCCTTTTCCATACAGGTATAATCAAAAGTTTTCATAACATCTGGATATGTTCAGTAAAACACACAAAAACAAATGAGGGGGACATCAACACTAGCTGATTTTATAAAGGTATAGAAAACAAAGCAAGAATTTGGCTACCACCAAAACAGATGATTTATATGACAGTTTTCAGGTTCCAAAATCATTCCTTGAATATTGCTTCACTTTCATTCTGATCATAAGGAAACTAGGGCTTAGAGATTGGAGTTTGCTGACAGTCATAAGGCAAGTACTTGTTAGAGCCAGGACTGTCTTTTGATACCAAACTAGTCCACACTGCTACTACAGATGAAGAATTGTACAAACGTATGTCTACATGAGATTGTGTATGTAACCAATAGGAGGATTCTAGTTCCATGATCTTCACCCTTTGGTGTTTTGCCTATTCAACATGCTAGATCATACGGCAAAAGGGACTTGGTAGATGCAATCAAGATTGCTAATCACCTGACCTTATCCTGAATCTGCATATTATAATTGTTCTTTTGTGAAGACATGCATACAATACCCCCCAAAAGTGTTTTAAATTGTGACTTGATTTGGAAATAATCCTTAATGTGTTTGCCCAATAAATTTCAACACTTTTAACCATGTAAACTTCATGTGGAATCCTGCTTGCTCTGGCAATCAGATGATTTTAGTTATAAACGTTGTTACTTTGAAAATAGGTACAAACAGATCTGGCAATCTTCTATCCTAAATCATTAATGTCTATTTCTAAATTCATCTGAACCACCTGATTCATTCTATAGGAAGCCATATTAGTTCTACACTAATCCATAAAACATATTTGTATATCTATACCTTATATTTTTAAAAAAAAATTTAATCTTTATTTATTTTGAGAGAGAGAGAGAGAGACAGAGCATGAGCAGGGGAGGAACAGAGAGAGAAGGAGACACAGAATCCAAAGCAGGCTCCAGGCTCTGAGCTGTCAGCACAGAGCCCGACGTGGGGCTTGAACCCACAAACTGTGAGATCATGACCTGAGCCAAAGTCTGACACCTAACCGACTGAGCCACCCAGGCGCCCCTCTAAACCTTATATTTAACCTAAATGTCTTAAAGGAAAGTTTTCTTCCTCACCCCCCTCCAGAAGTGAGGAAGTAGTAAAATTCAATTCTTTAAAATGCAAATGGAATTCTTTTATTTTAAAACCTTTGGGCCAACATAAACTTAATTTTTATCCATTTTTTTGACATAAAATATTAAACTTGAACTGCTGAAAGGCAAGACACAGTGAAGTTTTCTGAATACTAAGTACTGACCACAGAGACCACGAGTTGTGAATAAGCAAATTACAAAAAACTTCCAAGCTGTCAACTGCCTTATATACCATATTTACAATTGAGACCTATAAAGCCAAATGTGAAGTAAAAACAACCTAAAATGTTTTAGAAGTTACTATTATAGGTTATAAATCAGGACACAACTTACAGTCTATATTCAGAGTAGAGAGTCAGTGCCACTAGGTGGGAAGAATATAAAGGAAGCAAAGACTTCCTAGTGGGGTAGGTGAAACTGAAGGATATTCTATTACAGATGATACCGTAGACTATTTATGTCCCCCTCCCCCAAATCCATATTTTGAAACCTAATCCGCAATGTGATTGTATTTGGAGGTTGGGCCCTTGGGAGGTGATTGCGTCATGAGGGTAGAGGCCACATGAATAACAGTGCCTTCACTGAAAATAAGTCTGAGTGCTCCTTCACTCTGTCAACCATATAAGGACACAGTGAAAGATGGCTGCCTATGACCCAGGAAACAGGCTCTCACCAGACACTGAATCTGCCAGCACACTGCTTTTGGATTTTCTAGCTTCCAGTACTGTGAGAAACAAATTTGTATTTTATAATCCACCCGGTCTATGGTATTTTTCTTACAGTAGCCCTAACAGACTAAGATAGTCAAATGTCCCAAAACACAATAATTTAAAATCAGAAACATAACCGAAATATATGTAACAGAAATTGAAAACTTGCCAAGCTCTGGTGATTGGCCATTTTGTCAGATCAATCCAGGTTCCCATCCCCTCCTTATACCATTCTCCTATGGTATCCCAGGGTATCCAGGGTAACTGACCCCTTTTTAGCAATAGCCAGAACCACAACTAAGAAAATAAAAAATACCTAATATTTATTGAAAGTTTATATTGCCAGGATCTATAAGCATATTACATGGGTTGTATCTTTTAATCATTACAATGACCGTATTAGATTGTTCTTGCTTTATCCATACCCTACAGAGGAGGAAACAGGTTAGGTATGTACACCTAGGTATGTAAAAGGCTTCAGAATTAGTCAAGAGTTTATCCAGGATCCAACTCCCAGTCTATCTGATTCCATTCTCTTATCACATTATATTAGTAAACCTGCAAATTATATCACAGTTAAAAGACTGAAGTCCTCTTGATAAAAATAAAAACTAAAATAATAAATGAAAAAGATGATTGACACTCAATTCATTTATCAATTACTTTTTGTCATAATTTGAGCCAAGCACTGTGCTTACAAAACTGGAGATACTAGTCCTCCTCTTCCTCCTCCCTATCATCTCCATCCTGGCCAAAGACATTGTTCTAAGCACTTAACCTGTATTAAATCCTGACATTAACTCTCGGGGTAAGATTCTATTATCATCCTTATTTTATTTTATTTTTTTCTATCCCCATTTTATTTATTTTTTGAAAACCAAGGTTAGTCAACTGTTGAAGTTGAAAATCCTGATTCCTGAGCCTGAAACCTTTATCTTTTTAATGTTTATTTTTTATACTTTGTAGATATCACACACACACACACACACACTATATATATATATGTATATATATATATACACACACACATATATATATACATATATATATAAAATGTATATGTATATATATATGTAATGTTTTATTTTATATAAATAACTCTTCATATTTTAATGTTATATATAATATATGCTAACAAATTAGAAAATATTCTTAAATTATACTATTGTATCAGAATAGATAAATTTAACAGAAATGATAAATTATCAAAAATGGAAAAGGAATAACAAGTGCTCCATTCGTTATGGAAGACCCTAGAAATAGTATTCACAAAGTACCCAACAAACAGATAAGATTGCTTAGTAGGTGAGTTATTCCAAAACTTTAAGAAACAGAAAAACTCTTAAAGTACTCCAAAGAAGAGAAGCTTTCTAAATAATTGTACAAGTATAGCATTTCCCTAGTTCCAAGCTTGATAAACATACCTCAAAATATCATTGATAAAAACAGATGTAAACATCCCAAGTAAAATATTAGAAACCATATTTTGCTATATTTCTATGACATGCAATGATTAATAATTAAAATCCATAATTCATAAGTAATATAATAATTAAAAATACTGTTCCACTAATAAAGAAGCAGCCCAGCAAGTGTCTGAACTGATGCAAATACATCATAGAATTTAGTGTATGATGAGTGCTTCATTTTCTAAGTTTTGGTAAGTTGTGTTGGGACACATAGCTAATCATCTGGTAGAAAAAGCAAAGAGCAATTCTTATGCACTTAAATTTCTGCCAAAAGCAGAAATCATAAAGGAAAATATGGATATATTTTACAAAATAAGTTTAGCTGTTACATAACAAACATAATAAACACAGAGACAAATGAAACATGCTTTTAATATATACCTCACTTCCTTAATGTTTGGGGTGAAAAGTGAGGCGTGACATGAGCACCCTACATAAAAGTGAGATCCACTCCTGAATTCCCGACCCCCTTCTTTTAACCTACTAGACAATTTCCTTTGTTTATTCTCTAATCCCATCCATTTAACTCATTGAATTTAAGCTGTATCTGAGCAAGGTTTGCCGCCTGTTTTGTTCATTCTTGTAGTTCTATCACCCAAAACAGTTCCTGGCATCTATCTCTGCTCAATAAAAAGTTGTGGAATAAATAAATCATAAGACTATGTGTCGCGATCAATTTTATGGTTAAAAATATTACTTTCAGGTATTTATTCATTGAAATGTCTCTAAATATAGACACCAAATGACACAATTATGGCTTTCCTTCAATGAGTGTATACTTATCAGTTCAAAAATAATTAAAACTTTAGAGTAAGTATGAGGAATTAATTGCCCCTCAAAAAAACTGCCAAATGTTCTTTCTTATCACATAAAAAGGAGCAAAGCCTTAGATTTTATAAGTGACTGCATACAATCCTTTGCCATATACCTTTTTCAGAAAGACGTGTTTTCAGAGCTTTCAGGCTAGCAGTGGAAATCACACAATTATTGAGGTCACAAGCATACAAATAGTTTTAGAACCACTGAGGCTTTTAAGAAAGGAGAAGTATACTTGCCCAAAGGGGAATAAACAGCAGTTAGCTGTGACATAAAGATTGTCATTACATACAAAAAAACTCTAAACAGAGCTTTGGGCTCCTGGGCAGACACAGCTTCCTGGGGCTGTCTTTTCCCCTCTGCCAAGTACATCTGGGTGTAGCAGGTGTGACTGCATGGCAGGAGGAGGGAAAGAAGTTATGGTTGAAGGAAAGTTATTGCTGGTGGAGCTTATGGGAGTCATCCCCCAGGCACTGTACAATTAGTAGATCAAAGGGCTACCTGCAACTCCTCCACCTGACAATTTAAACCACCACCAAGTGCTTTGATTTTGTTGCACATAGTTTTCGTGTCAACCCTTGATAACAAAATGAAAAACTAGAGCTTACTGTCTATCTTCCATATACAATTACAACTATTTTATTGCAATTTGATAATTTAAGATAAAACCCAAATCTTGCTTTTAAAGTGTTTATAAATTAGACAGCTATGGAAACAAGTAGGTCATTTATTTAGTCTGCTCTTAGAGTTTGCCACTACTAAAGTATTTATTGCCTTCTAAAAGTGTATCACTTGTGCCATAAATTACAGGTCAATGCATCAGTGCTTCAAGCAGATAAGAATTTATTAAATGAGTTAATGGGTCTATCAAAGGAACACATTTTTTTTTTTAAACCAGGGGAAGATTTATACACCAACACAGTTGTTTTTAATTCATGTTTTTCATTCATCCCTGCAGGGGCAAATTTAGCCAACAAATAGGAAGTGCCTAGTACATATAAGGCACCATGGTTGAAGCTGGATATACATATTAGGGAACAAAACATATGCTTTTCCTGCCTACATAGAGTTTATAATACATTCGGAACAAGAAATGAAATAAATAAGTTATGAAGTGACTTTATAGCTATGATTTTTTAAAATGCCATAATTCAAAAAAACAGTGACAGAGAATAATGACAGTAGTATATGTGTACATGTTGGAGCATTGGTAACTTGGATAAGGTTATCAGAGAGATTCTCTGAGGTTGTTCAGTTTAAACTGAGCAATGAAGTGGGAGAAGAAAATGGCAACACTTAGGAGACAAAAATAAATGCAGAAATAGAAAAACTACAGAAATAGAGTTAGATGGTAGTTTCAACAAGATAATGAATGCTTTAAAGACCCAAAAGGAAATATATATGCAAAAAAGAAAACTAAGGGTAGGATTTGTTGCATATAATTTAGCAGATTCTGTGTGTGTGTATATATATATATATATATATATATATATACACACACATATATATATGTGTGTGTGTGTGTGTATGATATAAAAATACCAGTAGATAGCCTAATAATATAATTTGCAGGAAATGAAGTTAGGTTACTTTGTGATTCTATGGACAGAGAATACATCATATAATAGTAATAAATGTTATACTAAATTCAAAATGAAAAAGAAAGGAAAACTCCAGTGAAGGCAAAAGGAAAACAAAATTATGAAAAAAAAAAATAATGGCACAGATAAATATTATTTGGCAAAAAGTGGTCTGGTAGAAAAAACAGCAAAACAAGAGATGAAAATTAAGAATGTATTTGCAAAATTTGAAAGGACAGACTAAAGCGTGTGGCATTATTTAAGGAAGGCGCATCCCTGGAATTCTCTGTTGGCTTTTTGGCAAGCCTGTTGAATAAATACGTAGGCTACTTGGAGAGATTCCAAATGAAACAGCTAAAATGATGAAAGGAATGGCTTACAAGGACAGATTAAAGGAAGAAATATGTACAACTTTAGCATGTCAGGAACTAAAGAAGAAACATTATGGTTTACAAATATTTGAAACATGTAAATTTGAGGAAAAAGAATTCTTTGTGTGCAAGGTTGCACAATTTTGAGTATGCTGAAAAGGAAAAAAGAAATATTCTCCAAGTAATAATGTTTTTCCAGGAAAAACCATTTGGACAAATGATCCAAGGTGGGTAAGGATTAAGACCAGCAAGCAGACATAGACATTCCCAGTAACCTAAACTATGCAAACCTCAAAACACATAGAGGCCCATCTGGATAGGACAAAGTAGGTCACGACACAACTGCAGAAATCTTCCTATCTCCCAGATGTGCCTTGAATTTAAAAAGGATCCTTCCCTGTATCTGGGGTTTTCTCTGTAATTGTGCTATAGTGAAGTAAATCCTGGACTTGGGTCTATAAGTCTGAGTGCTGACCACTTATCCTATTCTCATTTATATCCTCATCTGCCCATAAGGATAATAATAACCCCCCAGATGGTTGTGAGGTTTAAAAGAGCTGTTGCATATGAAAACATATTGTATGTGCTTAAAAGCAATGCTTTGAGCGCAACACGTCAAAAGCTGTCGTATGAAGACTGTCAAAAAGCATGATGCCTGGGACTAGGCCATTATATCTGTCTTCCTGGTCTAGGAGAAATCCACTCTCCTCTGAGTCACTGTTTACCCACAGCGTTCTTAATTGGATACTGTTTTCTCTCCCAAAGATTCTAGACCTCAGATGCGGCATTACTCTTTCCCACTCTTCAAAGCAACTTACTGAACATGCTTTCTCCTTCCTTTCAAATAACAAACCAAAACCAAAAACAAACAAACAAAACCCCCACCTGGGTTTAATTTCATGTAACAGATAACTATTTCCCAACACTATACCCTTATTATTATAGTTATCTCCTGATTGCTGCACTATATCCCCTCATTCCTTGAAAATTTCTGTTCCTGGTTCACTGTCATTCTCTCCAACATTTTTTTCTTGTGTAACTTTTCAGGATTTCAATACCCACATAATTTTTTTTTTTTTTTACAACATGCCTTGACTCTTTTATTCTAAGGATCTTGTCTTCAATCCTCGCTCAACCATAACCCCTATGATGATGTTCCCAAATTTATAATTATCAATAAATTGCAATTCCCATATGATTTTGGCGGTGCCCATGATATTTCCCATAATATCACTTTCTATCTTTCTTGTTCATTCCCTTCAAGATGTGGAACTCGACTTTTCAGCTACATCAGGATTTCTGGAACTCGACTTTTCAGCTACATCAGGATTTCTAGCGGGTCCAATACCTTCTGATAGCACTCCAATTTTCTTAGTTGCAAAGATGTGAATGAGACTTTGGAAACTATCTTAGTTTGGGACTTAATGAAGCAAAACTGATAAAAGCACCTGGCCTGAGAAATTCATAAATGGTTGAATACCTCTTAAAATGGAAAACCACAGAGACCAGGCTGGGAAAGAAGAGAGATAAGTAAGACTAAAAATTAGAGTGGTGACAAAAGTGAGTTTGTGGGAGTAAAAGACAAAGAAAAGTAGAAAGACAGATAACTCTGGTGAGATAAAGTCTGAGAAATTTAAAGTACTGTTAGCTGAGCCAATCATGTGATGAGAAAATCCATTGAACAGCATTGCCAGTAGGTAACTAAACACGGAGATGGGAATCATTAGTGTTGGGAACTTCCAGGAAGTTTAATACCAGAATGTTAAAAGGGTCACAAGTTCATGCATGAAAGATTTTAAGGGGACAAATGTTAGAGAAGAAAGAAGATTCTGAAGCCATTGAAAAGTTCAGGATGTCATGATAGTTGGTAACAGGCTCCCTTAGAGAAACAGGGGGTATTATAGGCTAATGGAAAGAAAGTGTTTGTTGGAATGAGAAACAGGTTCTAACAGTCTTTGAAAAAGCAATAGTATAACAACTCCTCCTTCTCATCTTGTGAATCCAACAACTGAGGGGGAAAAAAAAGAGAGAGAAAAGTATGTTGGACCCAGAATATGTAGAGTCAAGTTCAAACTCTGTCACTGATTGCTTGAATTACAGATCATGTGACTTTTTGAACCTCAGCTTCCTTTTGTGTTCAACAAAGGCTTCTTGGGGTGCCTGTGTGGTTCAGCTGGTTAAGCATCTGACTCTTGGTTTTGGCTCACCGGGTTTCCCGAGTTCAAGCCCCGCATTGGGTTCTGCACAGCTGGTGCAGAGCCTGCTTGGGATTCCCTCTCTCTCTCTCTCTCTCTCTGCCCCTCCCCCACTTGCACTGTGTCTGTCTCTCAAAATAAATAAGTAAACTTAAAAAAAAATGTCTTCTCTGCTCATGGTAACTAGAATGGAGATGGAAATGCTTAAGAAACTTTATTGTTTTATTATTTTACAAGAATAAATATAATATATGGGGGTCTATTTAAACTATTAAATATTGTACATCTGTACAATGTTATTAATAAGGACATCTCATACTAATTGGTGCAATTTTTATCATTTTGTAAAATGTTGAAAGTTAATCCAATTCTAGTTAAAAAAATAATAAATTGTCTTTTAGTTAAATGCTAAACCAGAAAATAGCATTTTCTTTCTTTAAAAAAATGTTTATTTATTTTGAGAGAGAGAGAGAGAGAGAAAGAGGCAGAGAGAGGGAGACAATCTCTGTGCTGTCAGTGCAGAGCCTGATGTTGGGCTCTAACTGACAAACCAGGAGATCATGACCTGAATCAAAATTAAGAGTCGGACACTTAACCAACTGAGCCACCCAGGTGCCCCAGAAAATATATTTTTCTAGCTGATGGTTTGAAACCACTTGGTGCTTTTGTTTGGCTAAAATTTGTTAATGGGGTCACAGAAAAGTAAAATTAAATGAGGGTGGGATGTAAGGCAAATTAAATACCTTCATTAAACTAGCAGAAATAAAAATCTTATTAACCTTTAAAATCACTTCGTCCTATATTCTGTATCTGAAAATTACAGAGAAAGTGTAGTCTTACGTATCATATCAAGTAACAATGAAACAATGTAGAGGAACAATGGAATCCTAGAAAACCAAAAAATATATATATATAAATCATAGTGCAATAAAATTGAATGGCAAGACTGAAAAAAAAATGAGTTTGAATTACTTCCCAAGTGTTCTTCTTTTCCCCACCTTTGCTATTCTTCCTGGTGATGCATAATTCTGAAAGACACATTAACTCTTTCTGACCAAAAAGAACATACTCTAAACTTTATTTCTGTATACAAAAAGAGGTATGACATGTTACCAACTTAAATTAGAACACTGTAAAAGTACTGTCTAGAGAAGAAATACAATTTACCATTTCCAAAATATCTACCAGTTAAATAGTAATAGATATGAAGTGTGAGCTTTATAAATAAAAGGATCATTTAACAAACTATCTCCATGATAGACAGGACGTGTCACTCACTGAAACAGCATGCTTTAGTGGTTAAGAGAGCAGGCTCCAGATTTAACCTGGATTCTAATTCTAACAACTTACTTAGTAGCTGTGTGACCTTGGGAAATTATTTAACCTCTATATCTCCATTTATGTAAATAGTAACAGTACCTGTGCCTCAGAGACTTGTAAGAATCAAAGTGGTACTTAGAATAGTGGAACATATAGCATGATCCCTATAAATACTAGACTTGTTAACTGTATTTAAGAAAGATATCAGAATGCATGCCTGTTTCAAATTGTCTAACAAGATGCTTAAAACTGACTGGCGGCAGTCCCCAAGTAAAAAGAAGAAAAAAAAAAAACTGATACTTGAAAAAATATTGTTTCTGGGTCAAAATTATGTCAGCTGGAAATGTCAGAACCTTGTATTTAACAAAGAAATGTATCACTTAGAGGTAACTTTTCTTCTAACTGAAGATGCATAACAGCCATAAAAAACACTTTACATTTTGCCTGTATGTTAGTATCACATTTTTAACAATGCTCTTGCAGGAGCACTGAGAAGCTCAAAGTATGCTCATTCCACAACACAGATTGTAAAAAATGGTTAAATAAGAAACAAAGCTTTTAAAGTTTCTGAAACTACTTTTGACACATTGTTTTTCTGTAAAAGACAAAGCGCTGTTTCAAATGTCTGGGGACTTCATAAGAACACTGATGCACAGGGGCAGGAAGAGCTCCATTCATTTCCATGTATATTGAGTGTTCGTTTTAGGTTGTTGTTGTTTAGTTGGGTTGTTTGTCTTGCCTGCCACCATTGTAAATTCTGGCTTTATAGGAAACACAAAACATGAAACAAGAATTTGGAGTATAAATACTAAAGCATTTTGAATGGTCATTATTAGCTTGATACTTGTCCATAGCTGATAGCTCAAAAAAATTAGTGCTTACAAAATTAAACTAGTGAAAGAAAAAAAAGTTGAATAAACAAGGTAAAATGAAAGTTCTAACTGGCATTAGGAGAGAAAACTGTGAAGGGAGAAGGGCAGGAAACATATGAGCACAGATGAAGGACTAATGCCTGTAGAGGGCAGACATTACTGGGAGGGAGTCGTCAACTTATTTCAAACAAAAATATTCTCCACTGTTCCCATCTGACTCTTTCACTATTTTCTGCTCGAGAGTCATGAGTCCATTTTACTCTGGTTGTCTTCATATAATCTCTAGTATCAGTAAAATGTGAATGGTCATCGTGACCTCAGTATAGCAAGAAAAGGCTCAAAAGGATGATTCTGCGTTCCCCAGATTAAAAACTTCATCAAATACAAAGCATAAACCTTAAAGAATGTGTGATGGCCTAACCTCATTGAGAGGTTAGCTTCAAATCAACACAATGTCATCTAACATGAGATTAAAACCCTGGCCTTTCCATGTATGGACTGTTATACTACATTAAATTGTTCTTCAAAAAAAAAGATCAATCAGTTTGATGCAGTCGTGTTTTAGAAAAGAGAAAAAGAAAAGCTAAGACATGGACTCAATCTTCTTTCACCATAGCAACAATCACTTTCAAAAGTGCTTTAGCACTTGGAAAAAGCCTTCACTTAAATTCTTGTACGTAAATCCTTCATTCTGCTCCATGCACTATTAAATGTCTTGTTGAACAAATCCTATGCAGTTAGTATCACTATAAGAATGCATATTTTGAAACAAAATAATGACACATTTTCTCCTAAAATATAACCCAATAATTGCATGACATCTTATCTGCACTCTGAGGTCTACTTCTTTTGCACAGCATTGAGTCTTGTGTTTCCTAAGAGTTTCATTCATTGTTTTAGTGAAAAAGTACCAGTACAAAATATATGATAACATATTCTCTGGAATGATGGGAAAATAGCATATTAAACAAGCAAATTCCTCAGATATCTGTCTCTTTCACCATTGAGTAGGTTTTCTAAGCTTAGTTTTGACAAAATCTCTTCAATAATACATGCATTCCACTGCTTTTATACCCCCAGATATTGAACATATTGCTGTGAGTCTTTGTCTAAGATCCAAAGCCAATATTGGCACCAATTATTAGAATGTTCTCTCACACACTAATGCCTTTTAGCCTTTATACTTAGCCCCTCCCCCTGGTAAATGTCCCTCATTTTTTTACACTGTAAGATATCACTGCTTTTGCAGAGACTTTTTCAGCCCTGTTTCTAATAGCTGCCATGGTTTTTTGTTCTGATTAAGAGTGACCTATCACCTCATATGCCTTTCATTTTCTGGATCCAGTTTATAGAAAGCCTTGGAACTTAAAAACCAAGAGACTTTTCTATATGATCTAAGTACTACATGTATTCTCTATCTTAGGTGGTCTGGAGTTTTTGATGTTTTCTCCTAGTTTCTCAACTATGTGCTACAGGCAAGGCAAGAGACTTCTCTACAAGTAGGATGGATATAAATTATTACCCAGTTGATAGTTTCAGGCAGGACAAATCCAGGTATAAAATGTAAAGTTGGTTTATAATTAAGATCCTGACATACTTCCATGTATGTTTTAGACCTCAGGATTTAGTAATAGAGGCTTCCCACAATGATGCTTTTTCCCCTTACACACACAAAAAAAGTAAATTGAAAACTGCACACTGCTTTGGTGATTTGAAGCCTCTTAATAATGAAGACAGAATTTTATAGTGGATGTTGTGCCCCAGTTGCTATCCATCAAGGAAATGTTGGGGAGGCAGGAGGAAAAGAGGAGAAAGATGCAGGGGCAGAGAAATGAAGAGAATTTTCATATTAGGAGGACTGACACAGGTTACCACTGAAGACAGATAGTTTGGCATGACACAAGCTGATACACCTCATCAGCTGTACAAGAACCTGAAAGAACCTGCAGAAATGGTGTAATGGTGAATCTGTAACCAGGTGAAAGGCTATATCAGCAGATGCTAGAACTAATTTGTAAGGAATGTAATCATTTAAGGATTAATTAAAAATAAATAAATGATATCAAGTCACTAATAGCTAGCGATACATAACAGGAACACATATAAGGGTTAATAACTGGCTGCAGTGGGTTATGACAAAACTTTATCATGTCATTTGGTCTCTTTTGGCCACATGACTTGTTATTTAGACACTTGCAAGCTCCAGGAAACATATACTTCACCATCATGATTAAAAAAAAAAAAAAAAAAAAAAGGTAACTAACCATGTCTTATCAGTTCTATAGATGTATATAAATATACAGGTGAACATATATCCACACAAATCACAATAACAGAATTTCTATTTATAAAACTTAGAGATGGTATGGAGGCTATGCTTAAAAGTATGCTAAACCATTCAGTGATAATTGTTTTCCTGCAAGTACCTCATAGCTCTATGTGCATGTCCTTGGATGGTACTCAAGAGACCCCTGAAAAATAATGGTTCAACCTAGACATGCACTTGTTAGTGGCTGAGTAACTCTGTTTCTAAGTTAAAAAAAACTGTGGTAAAAGAAGTAGGTTCTCACAACTCACCCTCCTTCTCTTTTTCAGGGGATCAATGAAAACTAATAACATCAGTTTCATACACAGCAAAAAGTCACTTTACATGAATTTGCAGATTCACCTTTACTGGTTTGCTTATTTTATTTTTTCCATCTTTCCTTTAAAAGATCTCCATTGATTATCCTGACACCTGCTGGCAAGGGCACAGTTGATCCTGGTCTGCTTTTCCCTTCAACAACTTCCTCAAATCAAAGACTTTTTAGAGGAATTTTCAGTGACAACTAAGTGGTAATTTATTCAGTTTAAGTATTTATAGTACTTAATTTCTAGCATTATCACATAACCATGAGAACAATTTCAATACTTATTCTACTCCACATGGGTAACCGTTTGACTTTTTGTATACAAATACAAGTTTGTTTTGATTAACCAAAAGTTATTATAATCATTACATGGGCTATGATTAAACAAACAAACAAACAAACAAACAAAAAAAACATGCCTGCCATCTTCCTTACAACCCAGATGAGAACTGAAAAACAGAAATGGCTTGGTTTTGGTTTTCTACTCTTTTCTTAATAATAATGCAGTGTACAAACTACTTAGGAAATAAACCCCACTATGTAAAAAGTAAATTGATTAGCTATGAGAAGTCATACCATTAATTACATATTTACAAGATTTGCTATCTATTTCTCACTACCTACTCATTATGATTTACTCTGGCGTGAACTGAGTTCTAAACCCTGCACTGTTTTATGGTTTTGTTTGTTTGTTTGGCAAGAATATGATGAACCTACTACATCATGTATCATATTCAAAGCTACTGCACCTGAAAGTGTACTCAGTAAACAACAAATGCCAGAATTACTTTCTTAGGCTTTATAAAACTTTTGGATCAGGCAGGTTTTTTTTTTTTTTTAAACTGTACACAAATGATAAGATATACAGTCCATCTCAACTTAAAACTCTTCAAAAAATTAAAAGTTTTAAATTAAAGTACCTAAGTAAAAGTTTTATCTTAATATCAATAAAATTAAGACTCTAATTTAGACTCTAAGGACTGCCGAACTTCTATTTTGTAATGATTTTGAGTAACCAAGCTATTTTATATTTACTCATGTATATTTTATCCCCTTACTTTACATTCCTATAGTTTTGTGAGAAGGAAAAATCACATGTATCTGGCAATAAAAGGAAACTTTATGAAAATATTTACTAAAAATACCTTAGATCCTGAATACATGTTTTATATCAACATTAGTCTTTAAATATTTGAGAAAAATACACGGGAGTTTTAGAGAAGAGTACAGAAGTGAAATACATTAGCCCGGTTTTGGAGACCTTTGTGACTTCAAGACTATAGAAGGAAGAATGTAGTACTTCAAATTTTAACCATTAATTTTTATTATTATAAATCTAAATGTGTTCCCCAAAATATGCATATTTAAAACAAAACACATCTCAATGCTATGGAAACATTCCAAGAATAATGAAAAAAGCTTTTTAAGTACCAGAGAGGGAAAAAAAGTGGATGTATCATGACAGTGCAGGGCATGGCCAATATTTTGCATTACTGTCAAACTGTCACAGCAGAATACTTTATCTTCCCTTAATTATTATTTTTAGTTCAACCGTTTAAAATTACCCTTAGGCGTTACAGCTGGCATTTGACTTAGCATTTATTTTTAAAGTACAGAAATTACGGTCATGTAAATTGAGAAACAAAGACACTAATGTGTGACACATTTTAAATACAAAATACAAAACACAAAAACCTGTTAATTTCAGTATAAATATTGCTATACTAAATCATAGAAGCATAGTGTTATTATCTTGAGTGAGATTCTTCAGGTACTAATTTATTCTCATGTAGAGTAACTAAAATTCACCATTGATAAAAAAAAAAAAAAAGGAAATTCAAATGCCAATGATTCATAGTATTTAGGACATGTCTAGGCATTTTTAGACAGTGCCATTTGCTTAAAGACTTCGGGCACCAACTGCAGGCACAGGGACAGATTGCATAAGATGTCACGTGCTTGCTGCAACTGTATGCATGTTATTGGATTTTTCAGAGCAACCCATAGCGATGAATAATTTAAGAGTTAATAAAATATTCACTCTGACTGATCCATTGGTTTAATTTTAAAATAAAAACTACTAATAAAAGAAATTACCAAATCCCAATCATTAATGCACGTAAACTGCAGCCCACACAGGGAAACACCAATTTCTAAAAGGCTACATTAGATAAACGATGTCTGGGGAGGGAGGATGCGAGGGAAATTCCCAGTGTTAACACTGGCTTCAATAAGTTTACTCAAAGTTTAATTGTTTGGAGCTGTCACGCAAGCTGCACTCTGCCTTCTGCTGGGCTGAGGGGGACTATATTAGAAAGGTGCAAGTTCATCCAAAAGAGCCCATTGAAAACGGTCCGTTTCTCTCCTTAAAGCCCTCTTTCCTTCTAACCATGGGCTGGCTGGAAAACAAAAAAAAAGGAGCAGTCTACTAAAGAACATGGAGTACACCGCTGCCCGATGGTTGTCTGGGAGCGGGAAAGGAGAGGCCCGGCAACATCACCGTGGCTGGTTTGCCTCGCGCGGTAAGCAGTGCCCTAGGCGCGGGTATCTTTAGAAGGCAGAGCTGAGGGCTGCATGGAGCCGGGACTCACCGCACCCCAGGGTTCCTGCAACCAGACCCTGCGAGGAGAGCGCGGCCACGCACGCTAGACACGTTATCTCCTCCTCCACCCCCTCCGCTCTCCACCTCGGCTCGGGGACAGATGGTGGCTGCGGTGGCAGGGTGTAGGTGCGTGTGACTGGGTGAATGTGTGTCTTGGTGTGTGGGGTGGGAACGGAGGCGGTGAAGGGAGGAGGAGACGATTGTGCCTGCGGTTCTTCCCTTCGCCTTCCTGCTAAGGGAAGAAAGTGCAGAAGGAATCCAGATGGGAAATAAGAGAAAGGAAAATGACAGTGGTGGGAGCACTGCCTTTACCCTATCGCCTGGGAACTCGGCTGAGCAACTACAAAGGCATTACCAACCCTTCACCTTCAGTGGAGTGGCTGCTTCTGCCTGATAACTGGAAGGGCACTTTGTAAACGCTGGCAAGGCACACACCTACACACACGCCTACACACGCTGGGGAAAATAGCCACCTTCTGGGGGAGGGAGGGAGGGAGGCCCAGGCAAAGCTCGGCCACGGATCGCTGCCGGCAGGGCAGCCGAAGGCCTCCAGGAACACCAGGCTTCTTGGGCAAACAGTAGCCCGAGAGCCCACAATTTTTCTGGGAAGCAAATGGATGGATGCATGGATGGTGCGTGTGGAATACTCGTGTAGTGTCTAATTTCAAATGGATTCGAGTCAACGCTTTTAATTCAACTATCCTTTTTGAGAGGCACAGCGTTTTAAACCCTGTAGTGCACTCAGCTCTCCACCTGAAGCAGCCTGCTAAGGGTTGTTATCACCCTCGGACCCCTCAGAAGGGGCATTCTCCACCCGTGAGCGCCGAAGGGGGGCAGGACCCCCTTGAGCGGTCTCTCCAGGGCCCCTGCCTCTCCTCCTGCCCTTTTCCAGCGCCAACTTGAGCCTGGACCCGCGACCCGCGCAGTGACGCGCGGCTAGAACAAGGGTTCGTATTGACAAGCCACCCTTCGCAAAGGACCTGAAATTCGTCTATACAACTCAGTAGGAGACTCCTCGGAGTCCTGTAATAATACTAATTATTTTATTTTATTTTATTTTATTTTATTTTATTTTATTTTATTTT